>NC_140165.1:137903576-137968576 GCF_963971535.1 Notolepis coatsorum | reverse complement strand
GGTCTGCAGGGTGAGAGAATAATGTGTGCTCACCATGCACTGTGCACATGCAGGCATTTCGGAAAAACAGCCCAGGAGTTGTGAAATATTTTCATTTTACACTTGAGCATGCTGATTGCTTTATATGTTTTAAAATCACCTTCAGCAGGGCAAAGGATTAGAAAATAGCATAGCGTTATTGTGGTTGACAGTGGCTCATGAGGGAGAATAAAGGTGTACTGAAACCAATAGCATGCACTATAGAAGCAACTGCCCCTGACGCTTTTGTCGCTTTTAGGTCTGAAGAGTGTCCACATTCTCCATATGGAATTTAACCGAAAGTCAGGCCAGAATTCTTTGTATTTTATCTTATGCCTGGTCCCCCCTCTCCAATAGGCCCATATGCGGTGTGAAACACCTAGTATTTCTAAGTAAGTGCAAGGGGGGGGGGGGGGGGGGGGGGGGGGAGACTCATATCTGCACTTTGCGAGGCACTAATGCCTGGTCGGTATTGTTAACACATAACATAGTAAAACAAAGAAAAAGGTGTATTGTATTGGGTATCCTTAAAAAATTGCATTCTGCAAGAAAACAACACAAGAACAACACTTTCTCAAAAATGTGAATTTTTCAGATATGAGGTTTTGTTCTTCGGCCATCGTTGATAGCAGCCGACTTGACAACACACTTACTAAACTAGTAGCTACTAAACTGGTAGCAGGCCTTTCATTCACTTACTGTATGTTCAGGCGTAACATTTTTGGAATGTTTTCTCTGAATTATATCTTGGAATACTAGAACTCCATAGTTTTCAATAGCCTGTAGCCAGTGCCATTGCCAGGTTGTTCCAGGTATGGACGCCCTGTTGTGGCCACCTTATCATAGTGAGTCATAAGCCACTGACACTCTAGAACTCTTTTTGAAACCTCGCTGTCCAAACTCTGGTAATAAATGGCTCTGCCTGTAGCCATTCTTACATCATTTATGTTCAGTTCTCACAATTATATCTCTCGTGTGAGATTGTACACCAGAACGGGTTAACGGGGTCAAAATTATCTCTGAGCTCATACTAACCTCAGTAGGCTACTTACACAAGCTGGAGTTGAATGGGTGTTGTGACAGCAGTGGCGAATCCTTATGGAAGCCAACGGAAGCCATGCCTCCCTAATATTAAAATATGAATTAATATCAAATATGAAATATGAAAAAAAAAAAAAAAAAAAAATCATATAGTTTACATTCTTTTTCATCTGTGCATCTGTGTTATAATTTTTTTTTTTTTTTTTTTTAATGTCTCCCTCTTCTCCTTCTCACTCCCTCTAACACACTGTCAGCCTCACTATGCTCACTGCAGCAGGAGAGGAGGCAGATGGTAGGTCTCTTTCTCCAGGCTTCCAGCATTATAGAGTCCAAATCCGATCCTAGCCAATCAGATTCGAGCTGACTGCCACACCCTAAAAGTTTAAAACGGGGCTGAGAGGAAAATATTTCCCCCTCTGCACTCTGAACATTGTATTAACCCGTAACTGTTCCCACGGGCCGAATATTGCCCCGATCCTCGCGAGATTAAATCCACGGGGACCTCTCGGCGTGCCGAAGCTTTTCCTAAATCACTTCCATCATCGAAAACGAGGGGAAAAGGTCGGCTCGCGACCCTGAAAATGTTGCGTGATTTTAAAAACGCTGTATTAAGTGAGCCTATTATGGGATCCACGCGAGCTTTCTATCGTGGAAACATCTGGTCGTCCCGCAACTTTTACTGATTCACATGTAGCCCCTAAAATGCTTAGAAAAGGAAAACAGAAAGCGTGGAATAAACTCGCCGAAACGGAAAAGTGTCCCACGGGCGCGCCGTGATTCCGATCCGCGTGAAAATATTCACGGCCATAGAGGAGACCGTGGGACACCTTTCAACCGAATATGTGTCTCGAATTTGCTCCCACGCGGCGCGCAAAATCGCGCAAGGAAAAATCTGACCAAAAATTAACCAATGCTCCAGCAGTATTAATGACCCTGATGTAAACAAGACAAACGTCTTTCTCTGGTCTGCACTGTATTGTACCCATTCTGCAATCTGTTAAATAAATAAAAAGAACGTTTGACTGGCCGCCGAGCCATACTGTAGTGTACATGGTGACTGCTTGACTTAAAAAAAAAAAAAAAAAAAAAAAAAAAATTATTAATAAAAATATTTAATAATTTTTTTTTTAATAATTTTTTTTTGGCTTCCCCTGTTATTTTACCCACGCGACGCCACTGTGTGACAGTAGATTGGTATGTGCGTGTCCTATGTATAATTACTAGTGGATTGGGATGTGATCTCTTGTGTTTCTCCTCCTCTCTTCCGTTTATTCACAGCCTTTGTATAGCCATGACTGTGCTGTTGAGAACAACGCAGACGTTTTGTTCTCGGTCGCTCGGACAGTTTTATTGTTTTATTTCCTCAAAACTCATCTATTTCCATGTAATTTACTGTAATCTATGTCGTTCAATCATTGAAATGCGTATAAAACGGTGGGTAAACTCCACTTCACAAATAAATAAACTGGCGTTTAGGTGGATTTTGATTGATTGATTGATTTTATTGTGGATTAGAGACATCATCCAAGGGATAAAAACATGATAAAATGCAAGCACTTTTACCCTCCAACACATCCCCTGTGGCACCAAGAAGCACACACACCACACACGGGGAACACGTTATGTCCTGGCACAACACACACACACACACACACACACACAGACACACATGCATCTGCAAACATCAGCGGCGTGATTAGCATAGCAGCTAGCCATGAGCAGCCACTGGGCTTAACACAGACTCTATGAGAAGCAGGGCAACGGCCCACATTTCCCTTGTGAGCCATTGAATGGAAGTGGCCTGCTCTTGTCTCATTTGCTAATGCCTGTCCGAGGCTGTATGATAATCTATGCTGCGTGACCAAATGATAATTCATCCCTAAAACACTAGACCGCACCCCCAATCCCAAATCCAGACGTGCAGTCTGAGTATCTATGGGAACCTCCTATTCAGAGTCAATGTACAGGCCAGCACCGCGAAATGCTGCTAGACAAATCCTCTCAACCCAGACTATGGTTACATTTATCAAAACATTTTCATTCTCAGATATGAATTATTATTGTGTATCTATTATTATTATTGATATTTTTACAATAGAGTAGTCTGTCTTTTGTAGTTGCTTGTTTATTTGCACCATTTAACACGATATTACAAATTTGTAACAATATTTTCATTAATTTCACAGTGAATTGTTTGATGTCAAAATTCAGAGGACTTTGTCCTTTTATTTGTATTTTCTGCAACCCTAAGAAGTGCTCAATGCCTGTAGTCCAAGTTTAAGGGCAACCAGAAGTTGGGAACAGACAGTGTTTGTTCTGGTACCAGCGAGACAGGAAATAGTATTCATCAATAAGGAAACAATGGCGTTATAGGCCCCTTGGGGGACAGGGCTTTGAACCTGGGGTCAGGAGCATGAGGCTGCGTCTAGACGAACGGCCTTTGTGGCTTCATGCTCTCAGCCTCCACCCCCCATCTCACCCTGTGAATAGGAGAGCTTGACCCTAGCCTGGACACCAAGGGACACAGGGACAGAGTTGGAAAGAAATAGACAGACGATAGACGCAAGGAATGAGGGTTGAGTAAAATGTTTATAGCCATCAACTAGAGATCAAGTAAATGGCTTTACGTGGCTTTATTTTTGGAGGGCAAAGCAAAGCATTGAGTTGAATTGAAACGCTGAAGCCGTAACCGTTTCACGCTGCTCATGTCTTCTATTTATGTTGATTTGTGACCACCAGGTCAAATTTCTTTTACAAAATGATTCTTACAGATGCTTATACCAAAGCTAAGACAAAGTTGTTATTTATAGAAAAATATATATATATTTTATTTAAATTTTTTATTTATAATTAATATAATCTGCAGGATTATAAAAACATTGAACAATCTAAATTCATGAAAGTGCATGAGAAAGTGAATCAATGGTCATATCCCCCAACCACCAGTATCAAATGATGAATCTAAGATAAAGTGAAAGAGCTCTTAATAGATGTGGCTCAGGAGGTTCTGTAGAGCAGTCATGGTAATCTGGTCCCGGCTCCTTCCAGCGGCAGGATGTCCAAGTGTGTTGCAACGCGGTCTCATCAGAAAAGGTCAATAAAGTACTAATCGACAACAGGAAAAAAGATACATAATGTACGTTGTGTTATATAGCCATAAGTAATTAATTATATACAAACACTGTGACCGGGAGTCCAACCAACAATTATTGTGACTGTGGGTGAGCACTCTCACCACTAGACTAAACCACCCTGACAAACACAGCAATACTATGGTGATGGTTCATTCTAACCTTTAACGGTTTTGGTTAAAATTTGCATACAAAACAACACCTCCAGAGCTCCTTATAAGGCAACTAATGATGCAGCCGTGTGAAAATGGACGCGGAAGCGTTTTGCGACCCATCGAAATTAGATTAATTGTATTGTCATCATATATAGTACAGCTCGGGCACCTGCCGCAGCGCGCGCGTGCACACACGCGTGCGTGCACGCAGTACTGTATAGCCTACGCGCGTAATGAATGAACGCAGTATAGGCTTATTATTCCATTAATGACTTGTTTCATTAGGAGAGCAGCAAAGACTGTGCTGCCTGCCCGGTAGACCGTATACAGTCAACCATGCAGTCCGCTCATGGTACGCCCGACTCTGGCGGCCTTAATATGTGTACAGTACTGTACAGTATACACATATTAAGGCCGCCAGAGTCTTGTGTGCGCCAGTATGGCCTGCTACGTGTCTAATGAATGAACAGTAGGCTTATATTATTCTAGTTACTTGTTTCATTAGGATTTAGTAGATACTATATATATGCTCTGCCCTACGTACAGTATCAGTACAGTCTGTACTTATACTGTACGTAGGGCAGAGCATATATATATAGTATCTACTAAATCCTAATGAAACAAGTAACTAGAATAATATAAGCCTACTGTTCATTCATTAGACACGTAGGCTATACTGGCGCACACAAGACTTATGGAATATGAATGCAGTCTATTTCCACATGATTTGCTTTAGGTCTTATTTATTTATTTATTTATCCACTGTCATTTCAGTGTTGGTGTATAGGCTATATAGTGTATTTCAATATCAGTTTAATTGATTAATGATATATTCGAAGGAATGCAGGTTTATAGCTATATCAAACAAAGGTCTGTCCCATTGTATACCAATCAATGGGATATATTGTATGTTGACCTGCATGCTTTCAAATGTATAATTAATCATTAAAACAGATATGTAACAAACAAATAAGAAATACAAATTCCACAGAAGGCATTAAATAATTATTATTTTCAATCATTTCACAATAATTGCATAATTGTGTTTGAATATCTGAGTAATTAAAGTAATTATACATTTGTCCAAAATAGCTGGTTCAGATATGGTTAATCCAGCTGCCCTGTGATCAGATGAATCCATATTATTTATTTTTCCGACATCAAATGCGTAATTTCTTATCGTACAAATATTGTCATATTTATTTTAATTATGATTAAGTAATTAATTCCAATGAGGCCTGTAGCATTGACATGAAGGAATCATTGTGAGAACACAGTCTGTCAAGTTAATAAAATGTTCAATTAGTCAATCAATCATAAGTGTGCTCCTCAGCACTCTTAAATTCTGCTCTCATCCACGGCCAAATCCGATCTCAGGACATTTTTGGGAATCGCGCTACTAGCGCTAATATGTCTTAAATGGGCAGAAATCTGCCTAAGAGGAAATGTTTTGTCGTAAATCCGTTCGGGAATGAGACCCAGTGTGGTTAAGGTTATGGTTTGAAGGTTATGTTTAGTTTAAGGTAGCAGTGTGGTTAAGGTTAGGGTTTGGGCGAGGCTATCAGAAAAGTATGTCTTGGTATAGTCTTGAGGTAAAGGCACTTGCCCCACATGTGAGTGCCCTGGGTTTGTTCCCCTACAGGGGAACTCAAAGGTTTTCTGAAAATGTTAAAAGTAAAAAATGATTGAATATGTAATATATGTACTTATTTGTAATACATATACATTGTACATTTTCATAAATATGTGTCGTCAATTGCAAATATTACTTGTGGCTATGCCATAACGTACAATATGTGCCTTTTTCCTGTGTCCTTGAGCAAGACACTGACCCCTAAACTGTTGCCACCAGTGGTGTAGTGGAGTGTAACGTTCTGGGTTTCTAGGTCTAGGAACCCTACTGTGTTTCTGGAGTACTTCACCTGGTGGTTGGTATTTGCATTTATTGATGGTCACTTCTGGTTCGCTGTCACTACTCTGATTGAACTGTCACCACTGGTTGCTGTCACTGGCTGCCACTATGCCGTCACTAATTGATGCCTTGGAATGTCAGGAATGTGACTTTATATTGACCTACTGTTTCCTTCTCTCCTTGTCAAGTCTTCAGACTGTCCTGCGTGCAGAGTAAGAATGAGTGCTGACCTTCTCGTTGCTGTTAACTATTATTTTGTATTTGCCTTAGGTCTGTTCTCTCAGTTGACGCCCGGCGTCTTTCATATGCTTTACTTGCATTGCTCTGTGATCTTTGTTACGGATTGTAATGCGACCCCAATTGCACGACACAGACAGGTAATCAAAGTTAATACACAAAAATAGCGGCACTGACCCTTTAAGGGTAAAAAACACGAAAGTCCAGGAACACAAAAATAGCAGCACTGTGCCTTTAAAGGGCGACCAAAAAGGTACACAGGAATCCAGAACACTGCCGCGGGTAACGCAGCAACCAGGGGGTCCAAGGGGAATGGGGTGAGAACATGGGCATCCTCCCGTGGAACAATAGAGAACGATGAAGCGGTCTCACCCCAGGAACGAGGTCCATGAAGAGGGAGTAGGGAAGTAGCTGGCACGACGTCTCAGTGGGAACATAGGGATCCTCCCGTGGAAGTCTAGAGAGCGAAGACGATGACCCACTCCAGGAAACGGGGATAGGTGATAGTGTACAGAGACGACCTGGCAAGGAGTGGAAGGCAACCAGCAGTACTAATAGTCTCCAGAGGAGCTGATTACCAGGGGTGTAAAGTACTTGAGTAATTGTACTTTGTTACAATACTTAAGTACTGTTTTGGTGGATTTGTACTTTACTCGAGTATTATTAGGTTTGTATACTTTGTACTTTTACTCCATTACATTTCAGAACATACTTTTTACTCTTTACATTTAAAATGCAGACCTACAAAGTACAAATCTCACAGGTCCAACCATTTTAATTAGTATATTTTAATTGTTTATCTGGCCGAACTAACATTAACGTTATTAATCCTGTGACCGCAGGTAAACAGCCAATCAAATCTCCATCAATGGAAAATGAACCCGCCCATACCCATGCTGATTGGTCCTTGTGCAACACTAGAAAGCGGGGATCTTCGATTAAACACCTGCTATCAGAAGAATAGACAGTCAGATCCGCATTATGCTGTGATTAATATTGTGATATTATTCAGGGTACTCCAGTATTCTGTCTTTAATATTGTGATATTATTCAGGGTACTCCAGTATTCTGCCTTTAATATTGTGATATTATTCAGGATAATCCAGTAAACTGTGGTTAATATTGTGATATTATTCAGGATACACCATTCTGTTTTTAATATTGTGATATTATTCATGCTGTGATGTGAATGCCGTCCATGTTAGTTTACCTTCAATGGAGAAGTGCATTCAATAATTTTTATGCAAAGAAAGTGTCCTCTGTTCTTTCATTTCAGCATTGTCTATCGCAGAACACATTCCATTGTGGGCAGAGTGTATGCTTGGTTTCATTCCAGCCTTGCCTAAACACCAGCTGATGATTTCACTAATTGGCTCACCTCTTCAACTAACTCACCTGGTGCAATGTATAGTTAAAATGAAAACTTGGCCCATGATGGAATGAGTTTGAGACCCCTGGTCTATCCCTTTCAAAAGAAAATGTACTTTTACTTTTGAGTACTTAAGTACATTTAAAAGTAGGTATTTTTTATTTTTACTCAAGTGTGTTTTTAGCCAGATACTTTGACTTTTACTTGAGTCAGATTTTGAGATGGTACCCATACTTTCACTTAAGTATAATTTCTGGGTACTTTTTACATCCCTGCTGATTACCAACCACTCACAGGTGCGTGAGGAAGAATGTTCGGCACGCCCCCTCGTTGGGCAGTATGCAATCCTACCCAGCCCTCACAATCTTACTATTAAAAGACACCCTACTGAAGAAGAGCAAACCACATCTCATTTCCTTCCTCTACTATTGGAACTCGAATTTCCTACCTGTGTGTGTGTGTGTGTGTGCAGGGGGGGGTAAATTGCAGGGAGATACTGGTCCACCAAAATGTATGTACTATTTTCACATTGTCTGCCAAAAAACGCAGAGAACAATATCCAAATACATGGCTGTCACACACTGAGGAAAAGGTGTATTTGCACCATATTTCACATGGAATGTTGAAAAAACAATAATACCCTGGTAAACTATGGTGTTATTCAACAAAACACAATTCACTGGGCGTTAAAAATATTTATGTCAAATATTGTATGCTCACACAATAATGTCTGGCAGCGTGGCTACATGAGTAGAGCTCCGGACATGTGATCGGAAGATCACCGGTAGGCTTGGGCTGTATAATATATATATTTTTTGGTATGACTTTCACGTGCACGCGGTTCGAACCTACGCGTGCGGGCACGCCGGCGATACAATCTAACCGTTTGATACACAACACAATCCCATTCTACTTCCCCAATCCTCCGTGAACCCAGAAATACTGTCATCTAAAATCTAAAATGGCCGCATGTAAACTCGAATTCCTTAGCGACCCGTGTTACCAACATAAACAAACAAACAAACAAACTGCAGAGCGCACACATACGAGACACACAGATACGGATACGGAATGTTGTGGAAATTATTAAGGACAAAGGATGAGCCGTTGTGAAATCATTCTGAGTCGAGTTATTAAAAAAAGAAACATAGTTTATTCATCTGTGGCCACAGTGAAAAGTGATCAGTTTACAGAAAGACACGTCATGTTCACACATGAGCGTCTGACCAGAAAGTGACCAAGAGGTCTGGTCAGACGTACATTAATACACAATTGAAATGACGTAACACTAGACATTCAGATATGACAGAAAGGTAAACAAAATGGGCCCAGTTAGGGAAATCAAATAATAAGACTGGCTCAATAGCCTTTGTTATGGCTTAGCTAGGGAGAGAAATAACCTTGGCACATTGGAGTCCTTAAAGAGACACACACAAACTGTAGCCTAGTGTCTGGGCTGTTTATACTAGTTGGTCATATTGAACCAGTCAAGCTGTACAAAGATAGAATAATATTATGTATTTTAACAGAGATGTATAGATAACATTCCCATAACAGGAACAAATAACGTATAACGGAGGCTGAAATTAGACCAACGTGACGTACACATACACGCACAAAATTAAATCTGCATTGATTAACTGATAATCAAAGCCCAGCTGAAGCCGTTAAACCGCTGTACCGAATCACCGAAGCCAATATGCACACACAATCAGTCGAACTGGAATGGTTTACCAACCATACACTTCCGGCATTCATAACTCTGACAATTATCCATACGAACGTCCCACGTTCTAAGAAAAGACATCCGGACCCTCATACGTTCATCTTCCATACACTTAACCATACCGAAACAACATGTTCCCGAGTCCACATTCACGCACGAATCTGTACTCTCAAAACGTTAGAAAAACACTCCGATACCCGAATCCACAATCATCCAATGTCTGGAAGTTAAAACACACTGTAACCGGCCAAAACCCATGGTCCATCCGACCTTAATAAACGGACGGCCACCGGTCCATAACCGCATTCTATAACATTGTGTGGCGCACACTCTGTGACGTCATGCTCGCTGCGACAATCCCATCTAGAAAGAAACGTATCTGTATTTTTGACAGTATTGAAAATCATACCATCGGGATTTCTAAAGTGCTTTGAATATAGGTGCAGTCCATTTGCCTTTAAAAAAGAATTTTATATATAAAAATAGACCACAGGAGTTGACCAATCATGTACCTTGCTTGACCTCAGGGTTTCCAAGGTTGTATACTGTGCTGTACTTTTTGGTTCCACCTTCCAGCGATGGTCCAGTTCAAGGAGTTCAAGTCCTTTAGTTTAGATCACGTTTACTAACCGGGAGTCAAAACCAAAGATAACACAGATGCACCATAACACCATAACAAACACTAACTCTCTCTCTCTCTCTCTCTCTCTCTCTCTCTCTCTCTCTCTCTCTCTCTCTCTCTCTCTCTCTCTCTCTCTCTCTCTCTCTCTCTCTCTCTCTCTCTCTTAACCCCCCCACCCCTTCCTCTCTCTCTTTCCCCTGCTATTCTCCAGACTCCCCCCTCTCTCAGTAGTGTGTATGTAACGCCAGGGTGGGTACTGCTGCGGGGTACAGTATAATTGAAAGGGCTGTAGAAGAATACTGCTTGTTTAAACCAACCAGCAGGCCGCGAGGGCATGATGGGAAAACAAAGCCGGAGCCCCAGGAGTGGGTGACGCGACACCACCGATGGCGGCGCGGAGAAGAACGCTGCCTCTGTCTTGTTATCCCGTGATCCTTCAGTGGAAACCAGCAGGTGGAAGATACTAACTGTACAGTACAATTGCCGTATTCAAATGGGAAGGTTTTGCATGGCTGTGTTGTCGGCTGTTGCCGCACTCTAGCTGGACTCCCCAGGAGCGCTGGTTCCTCAGTTTTGGCCTGATGTTCTTATAGAAACAGCTTGTCTATAACGTCAAGGATATCCCATTATTTGAGAGTGTGTTTTATTTGCATAGGGGGTACGACTACACAACTGTTGTTCCAAGGGAATCCTTTCTCTCCTCACCTTCAGAATAGTTCTCTTGTCAGTCTCTGCAGATGAATATTAAGGCAGAAGGAGCACGTATGGATTGTCTTCATGTCCTCCACACGTCCTCGAATGCGCGGCACCTATATACAATGAAGACTTCCTGCCTTGGACAGTAAGTGATAATAAGTGTGAATAAGCTATTTTATTCTAGCTATATTGAAAAACCCAGCAACGTTTCCACGAGACCCTTCATTCCACGTCTCTGTTGTTATTTCCTGCACGTGAGACTCTTTGACATGGGCCTATATCTGGAGAGTCAAGGCTACACAGCAGCTGTGAATTCCCTGAAAAGCAAATCATTGGGCATGGCCCTCTCTTATTGACCCACATAAGGATTCGCCACCCACCGGCCACACGACTAATTTTCGACAGCGATAAATATCAATGTTACATATCAATAACGCCGTGGGGAGAGAGGGGTTAGGAACCGCATCAGGGGGAGAGGAGGGGTGAGATTGAAAGGAACGGACAGAGGGGGACGGACAGGGAGAATGAGCGAGGGCAGAGGTGGGGGGAGGGGTGGAGAGAGGGAGAAAGAAAGAAAAGAGGAGAAAGTCAGAGCCTGTTTCGGCCCTGTGGTCTGGTGCCTCTTGGGAAACCGAACACTCTGTCAAGATTCTACACTTCAAAATCAATCACTATCCACTGGGCACACACAGAGAGAAAGGCACACACATACATACATACAGATACACACATGAGCATGCACTCACACACACGCCCACATACACAAAGGCAAGCATATACACGTGTGTGTACGCACACACACTCAGAATCACTATCCACTCGGTACACATACACACAAGAGCACACACGCAAGCACACATACAGTACATATACATATGTACACAGACACACACACACACACACACGCACACAAAGTCAAGTACCTATACAGTATACAAGTGCACACATACACACTAAGAGAATGTTATAGGCGATATCTTCTCTCCTTGTCCGTCTCTACCTGGTGCAGTATTGGCCTCGATCACTATGTCCTATGAATGCTGTCCCCATCTCTCCTCCCCAGCCTCTCTAGATCATCTAACATGTCCCAAACACAAGAGACAGAGCGGAGTGTGTCTATACGACCTCTTCCATGATCCACTGAGACGGTGAGAATGTGCATTCTTTCCCTCCTTGTGAAATACAGAAGAAAATATACAGTAGCATATATTCCTGTTTTGCCATGGGAAAATAATACATTGCATTCCTATGGTTTTCCCTTTTTCTTTTTTTTTTTTTTTCTTTTTTTTAAGAGAATAAATAGCAAGATCGGTTTGTCTACGACTTGAATTTTATGGTAGTGGAATCTATCTGAGAACTTTGTTGTATCAGGGGTGAGGTGATGAGGGGTGGGTGAAATTATTTCCCTTTGACCGTCAATCTTGAATAATTACCTTCCATTGAGATCCTGGTGTCAGTGGTGTCAGTGTTGTATTTCAGATATGGGCCTTCAAAGAGAATGTTGTTATAAAGGCAATACACCTCTTTACCCTCCTGGCTTCTTGTATTGTATTCTGTGTTACTGTACTGTGCTGTATAGCTAGGGATGTCACGATATGAGATTTTGATGGTATGATGATAGTCTGAGGGAATGCCGTGGTTTTCACATGTACTATAATTTTTTATTATAAAAAAGATTATGTATATAAAAAAATAAATACAAATCTGTATCAGTTTGCAGGCTGCAGGGCCTCTTTTTCTGCATTTGGGATTGTTATTAAAGGTAATGTGAGTAGCCTATAGCAGACTTACACAGATACACACACACCACAGAGTGGCAGTGGCCTATAAGCAGACTTAATGATTTTAGAATATTTCTAATATAGCTAATGAACTGAACTATTTATTATCAACAACTATCCAGTTCGATTTTAGCTGCGACCTCTGTCGCTCGATTGGTTGGTTGGTCCACAAAATTCCCCACCCTCTGGTGTCCCCAGGTTTCGCCCTATGAGGCTGAAATTCAGCATAGAGGTCAAGTGTGTGTGTGTGTGTGTGTGTGTGTCCATGCCAACTGAAACAAATGGGAGTGCAACTATTGCAATTTTGTGCTTATTATAGTGTAATGTTTTGTTACTGATTTCTTTTTTATAATGGTTGAGTGGAATGGTTGAACAGAATGTACAAAGAGAGAGGGAAAGCAAGAAAGAGAAAAATATAGAGAGAGGGAGAAAGAAGAATATATATAGAGAGTCAGCCTGTCCCATTCACTTGGGGCTGAACTGGCTGTTATCCTCACAAAATCAACTTGAATGAAAACTAAAGTAAACTCGCACAGAGGACTGCTCTGCTGTGAACGTCAGGTTATTCTATAACCCTAGTTATATGAGTATAGCGAGCGCTCTGCTCTCTTGGAACTATCCCTTTATCCAATCTAATAATGAATAATTTTCTCCACATGCACACACCCATCCACCTGGCCACACCCACATCCGCTCCTCTACATAAGCAGGGTCGTGGCCACACCATCAGCTCCTTCCCAAGTCTTTCACCACCGAAGGCGAAGACCATGGGGTCCTCAGTGAGTCAGAGCAGAGCGCTCGCTATACTCATATAACTAGGGTTATAGAATAACCTGATGTTATATTATCGTATAGCTTACGCTCTGCTCTCTTGGAACACAGGAGCTGAGCAGAGCGGAAGCTCGACAGATGTACCCGCTGAGGCCCCCCACAACCATCAGAACCGGGGAGGACCCGAGCCCCCTGGACCCCCCTAGAGGGGGATGGGAGGGAATCGGATCCGAGTATGCGAAGATGGTTTAGCACCTCAAATGCACAGGGTGAGCAGACCACTCAGGGACTTACCTTCACACAGAAGGACCCGCGACCACTCAGGCGCGCATCCCGCATGCCACCAGGGAACGGACGGGAAGCAAAATACCCCCGTCACAGACCCCAAGATCACGGGGTCAAAGGTCAAGAAACCAACCCCGTGGCAAGGCCGTAGCAGCGGAGCGCGGAGGAGGACCCAGCCCCAGGAACAACCCGAGGGCCAGGACCCCCCGAAAAAGGGGGCCCGGTGAGGTCTACGATGCCGTAGCATTGGGACCCCACCAGACGGTCACTGATGACACCACCCCCCACATCGCCAGCGTATCGCACAGGGCCTAAATTAAGAGTAGGCCCTTCCCACCTTTGGCACGCCGCCCTGAAGCACTCTAGCTTACTGCACCTGGTATTCCCAGGGGGTCCCCCATCCAAGAACTAACCAGGGCCGAACCTGCTTAGTTTCCGAGATCTGACGAGATCGGGCGTGTCCAGGTTGGCATGGCCGTAAGCCCCAAGAGGCTACCCCCCACAATACTGTGGGGCCAGACGGCGCGCCGGGGAGACAACCTCCAAAGGGGGTTGATCCCTCAATCCAGGCAACAGGCCAGAACTCTACCTGAGCCTGGAGCACTGCAGACTAGACAGGCACCTAAGGCGTCTTCTGTAAGAACAGTACCCGGCAGAAGGGGTGTTCGGTATGCTGTGCACCATGTCATGACCTCAACAAACCCGACCCCTCCAGCGGGGTCGAGGTTCAAGGAGAGGCCGACACAATTGGCAGACGTCATGAAAGATGCGGGGGCACACTCTCGGGCAGACGGGGTCAAGCCCGGCCTCAACCCGAGAGTCGACTCTGCTACCAACACACCGGAGAACCAACCACCTCCCTATGTTTAGTTTAACAGGAGATGGTTGTTCCCTTAACCCACCAAGAAAACTTAGAAACATAACTGCACGTATACACAGGCTATACAAGCAGTACAAGTGTTTCAGTTTTCAAAGGGTTAACCCAGGCCAACAGGTCGACGAGAACGAGTCCGGACCTGGGCCTGGCGGACCGGGACCTACACAGGGATGCCTAGAGCCGGTCAATAAGACACAGACACGGGAAGATATAAGAGGGGAAGACAGAAGTTCCCCCAGAGAGACCTCTACGTGAGTACAATTGAAAAAGAAATAATAATTGGGCCAAGTGACCAACGGCCCAATACACACTGTAATAGAGAGCAGAGCAGAAAACGAACAGTTTTCGAATGCATTGCATCATCCAACTTTGACAAAGACAACGGTCTGCAGCACAGAGTCTGTAACCTCACGGATGGCCCATAGGAAACACGCCCAGTGACGTATCCCATGGCCAGGGGGAAATCCTGTGACCCACCCATCCTAACATGCAGTGGAACCAGGGAACCCCCCCCTTCCCCCTCCCTGTGACGCGCTGCCCCTCAGCCGACAGGGAAAACTGACAGGCAGGAGGTCCCACCTCCCGGCCAATCAGTAAAGGGGGGCAGGATTTATCAGCCCACCCCTTGTGACCCCTCACCCCTGATACGATGCAACGACAAAGCAGAGCCATGACACCAGTCATAGCGTGCTACATGAAAGCGCATTATACATTTACATTTAGTCATTTAGCTGACGCTTTTATCCAAAGTGACTTACAAGTTCTGTACGCCAAGTCATCAGGAAGGGTACAACTCTATCAGCTGAGTAACAATGTTCATCAAAGTGTTGCGTGTTACAGTGTAGGTTAGTTTATTAGGACAAGTGCATGACAGTAAGGTTAGTTTGGGTTAGATTTATTTATTATTATTATTATAATTTTTTCATTATTTCAGATAATGGTTGAAGAAGTGCGTCTTTAGTCGACGCCGAAAGATTGGACGGGATTCGGCTGTCCTAACTGGGGTGGGTAGTTCATTCCACCATTGTGGGGCAAGGACTGAGAATTATACCTGTTAGGGTAACAGCTTCACATTCTGCACGCCAGCCACAGACGATAACCTCGTCTGTGCAAAAACTGACTTTATACATGGCTTCAGGCTCATGTGCGAACTTGCCACCTGAATTTTTTACACCTTTACCCTAAAGTAAGAAAAACACAGACCAAGAGAGGGGCCAAGGGCCTTGGTACAAGAGCTACACATGTAAACTTCTGTAGGCCAACACCTAACCCAGTTGTGGATTCAATGCCACGTTTACTTAAACGTGAACACGATACACACAACCCTCTATCACAATAAAAAAGGGCAAAAGTTCACTCTCACTACTGCAAGAGGAACGCCGTTTTTTATGATGAGAGAAGACATAAGTCCTCGATCAAGTGCTGGTCACAGGCCTTGCTAAGTCTACATAACAGCGACCAAACAATTTTCAGAGAAATTGCCTCTCTCTAAGCAAGAGCACAACCCCAGCAGAAGCTGAGGGATTTACACCGTATCCCCAAAAATATAGTGAATCAACACACATTTTGTAAACAAAATCATATTTGAGGGGAGGGGGGGGGGGGGGGGCAGGGGCAAACCGGGGAATAATTTCACCCACCCCTCATCACCTCACCCCTGATACAACACCAAATGTGTAGAGTAAAAGCTTTACATCATGCACACCAGTCACAACCGAAAACAGGTTTCCCACAGCTCTGCTTATGTGTGAAAAACTTGCCACTTGTTATTTTCATCATTACCCTCAAGTAAATAATAACAAGCTAAGAGAGGGACTCAGCCCTCGATCATATGCCACTATGCACAGCATTGTAGGGTAACACCCAGCCAGTTGTGGGCTCAGCCACGTTGTCTAAACGTTACATGAACACACACAACTTCTCATCATACAACAAAAACCCAGTTAATTTTTACTCACGTAAAATACAACGTTCTTAGGTAGAGAAAAGACATAAGCCTTGGCCAACGCTAACCTAAGCTATACAAAGCGACCAAGAAAATGTTCACACCACACGTTGTATCTCCAAATGTAGTGAAGTAACATATGTTTTGTTAAACAAAGACATTGTTATTAACCAAAAACATTCGGGAGGGGGAGGAAGGAAGAGTGGGGTAATGTCGAATGGACACCTTAGTCAAGTCAAGTCAAGAGTTTTAATTGTCACGGCATACAGGTATACAATGAAATGCGGGTGGTCTTGCCCGCAACGATGTGCAATACAGTGGTACATATAATAGAATCAAAAGAAGGAAACAACATTGTGCAGTAACAGGTAGCAGGTAACATGGAGTGACATCTCGGTATCTGTACATAGTTATTTACAGAGCATGTGGGACATGCTAGTTAGCTTTACCTGCATCAACGAACGCAGGACGAAAGGCCGTAACACAAGTTGGTCCACCACGTTGACGAAGGCCTCTCGCTGGCAAGGCTAGAAGAAGCAATGGCCGGAGCCTTGCTCCGGCGTGACGCCCCCCTCTTGCAGCCGGTCATGACGCAGGCCCGACGACATCTCCTGCCAAAGATGACGTCGTAGTCAGAGTGCC
Source organism: Notolepis coatsorum (assembly GCF_963971535.1). Lineage (NCBI taxonomy): Eukaryota > Metazoa > Chordata > Actinopteri > Aulopiformes > Paralepididae > Notolepis > Notolepis coatsorum. Next base: position 137,951,368 of record NC_140165.1, on the reverse strand, counting down.
AGGGCCCGCTATTCTCACGGCTAGCGCCAATGGTTGTAGCACAAGATAAACAGCTAACTCTAGGCTAACTGATAGCATCAAGCTAACGTTTCCAGCCGAGCGCAGCCGGCAGCTAACGTCGTAGCTAAACAGCTAACTGGCTAACAGTTAGCTCATACCGGCTATCGCTAGCCACTAGCTAACGCAGAAGCAAGCTAAGCGGCTACTACTGAAAGCTGTACAACGTAAGAAAAGCAATACAGGCCAACACTTCAGACAGCCGCTGTCTTTTCCTCTTCTTATCCGAAGAAAAAAGGGAAAAAGGCAACACACGCCCCTCTTCAGAACGGTGTTTACCAGACTCGGAATCACGGTCCCAGGAAAACAAAGCTACGACTTCACTGAGGAGGAGCTAATGTTATCGTGAGGCATCAGACTAGAACCCCCTCCACGCCGCTATGGGGCAGCGAAAAGGATTCTAGCCCGGAGCTGACCTTCGTAAGCTGTGCAGTTGACCCCCCACAACTGACACACCTGGCGCCCGCGTTGCAAAAAACATGACCTGCCCAGAGAGGCCGTCAGCCCCCACACAGCCGACCGCCTCCCAAGCATAGTGTCCAGCTGCAGAGCCGGAGACAATGCCGGCGGGGATTGCTCAGTGACGTGCGCCCCTAATGCGAAACGCCGGTGGAGGTCAGAATGATCATCATCTTCTAGATACTCCGGTGGCGAAGACATTATCGCTGTATTTCCTCGAAAAATAGTGAGAGAGAAAACAAAGATATAATGTCAACGCAGCTCCTTTTTAGTTTTTTCGTAAATTTGCGAAAGAGAAAAAACAAAGATACAATGTCAACGTAGCTCCTTTCCAACAACTATTTCGGCACTAAACTTAAAGTGGTGTATACAGGCACTTTACGGTGGTGAAAATAGGGAAGGAGCTGATGGTGTGGCCAGAACCCCGCTTATATAGTGGAGCGGATGTGGGTGTGGCCAGGCGGATGGGTGTGTGCATGTGGAGAAAAGTATTCATTATTAGATTGGATAAAGGGATAGTTCCAAGAGAGCAGAGCGTAAGGCTGCTATACGATAATACCGGTATAACTGCTCCAGGGTGAGTTTAGTATGTTAGCGGGTTAGGTTTTTCTATCTTGACTTGAGCAAACAGGGAAGGATGGTGATGTGTTTGACCCTTTGGCAGTCGCTTTTCGTTGTCATTCTTTTAGATATTCAAAATGCTCCCAGACTGCCGATTTCAATATACAGCTCAGCATTCAATACCATAGTCCCCTCCAAACTCATAGCCAAGCTCAGGGACCTGGGCTTGAACTATGACCTCTGCCAGTGGGTATTGGACTTCCTGACGGGCAGACCCCAGGTGGTGAGAGCAGGCAACTGCACCTCCTCATCCATCACTCTCAACATAGGGGCCCCCCAGGGCTGTGTCCTGAGTCCCCTCCTCTACTCCCTGTACACACATGACTGCATGGCACAGCAAAACAACAACACAATCATCAAATTTGCTGACGACACAGTAGTGGTGATCTCTGCAAACGACGAGAGGGCCTACCTGGAGGAGGTTAAGGTTCTAGCGGGATGGTGTCAAGAGAACTGCCTCTCCCTGAACGTCAGCAAAACAAAGGAGATGATTGTGGACTTTAGGAGGTCGGGGGTCAGGGACTACAGCCCCCTCAGCATCGATGGGGCACCGGTTGAGAGAGTGAACAGTTTTAAGTACCTCGGAGTCCACATATCCGAGGACTTGACATGGACCACACACATAGACAGTGTTATCAAGAAGGCACGACAACGCCTCTACTTCCTTAGGCGCTTAAGGAAGTTCAACGTGAGTCAGAAGATCCTCAAGAACTTCTACTCATGCACAATAGAGAGCATCCTGACTTGCAATATCACCTCCTGGTTAGGGAATAGCACTGCACAAGACCGCAGCAGACTACAGAGAGTGGCCCGTTCAGCCGAACGCACAATTGGAGGGGGGCTTCCCACTCTCCAAGGCATTTAATAATAATAATAATAATAATAATAATAATAATAATAATGGATTGTATTTTATATAGCGCTCTTCTCTGACTCAGAGCGCTTCACAGAGTCCATTATTCGTTCATACACAGTCATACCGGTGGTGGTAAGCTACAATTGCAGCCAGAACTGCCCTGAGGCAGACTCACGGAAGCGTGACGAATAATCATCGCCTACGGCCCCTCCGACCACCACCAACATTCATTCACATGCATACACATTCATACGAGGCAAGTAGGTTAAGTGTCTTGCCCAAGGACACAACGGCAATGGGATGTACATGGGCTTGAGCGGGATTCGAACCACCAACCCTTTGATCATTGGACGCCCCGCTCTACCCCTGAGCCATAGCCGCCCCACAACAAGCAGTGAATGGGCAAGGCGAAGAGAATAATCAAAGACTCCAGCCACCCAAACAACTGCCTCTTTGAACTGCTGCGGTCAGGCAAGCGATACCAGAGTCTCATGGCAAGCACAGAGAGACTCAGAAGGAGCTTCTATCCCCAGGCCATCAGGATGCTCAATGAACATTGATTGCTCAATGAACAAGGATAGAACAATGAACAATCGTAACAACCATCAAATGCACTCACAGCACACACATCCACACGCACACACTCACTTTAAACAAACAACTCACTGCTGCACCCACTTTACCCACTTTAGAACACCTAAACACACTTTATATTTATTGGCAAAGAATTTGCACTACAACCCATACCTCATTACACCTTACTGTAAATTGTACCTAAATTGTACCTCATCCCATTTCTGAATTGTACTGTATAGTATAGTATATTGTATTGTAACTCAGTTACTTTTCTACTCTGCATTGTACATTGTATATATGTATATATTGAACACTTTTTGTCTACGTACTTGACTTCTATTTTATACTTACTATACTTTTTATACTTATCTATTTTTATCTAGCACAATCTCTGGAGCAAAACAGAAAGAAGCATTTTATATAAAAGTATTCTGTACTTCTGTATGACAACTAATAAAGAAACTTGAAACTTGAACTTGAAACTTGGTCCCGGTTATGACCTCACAGAAAGTGACATCACAACCGGTTTTCCTCCAATCCCCAAACAGCTATTTTGAATTTGAAATGTAGGCGTGGCTTACCATTAACGGCTCTGCTTGAAGACAGCATTTCTTTCCAAATAATGTTAAGGCTAAAATCATTGTCACTATTAATTTTGCTAAACATGATACATAAATATTAATTAATGTCTTTCAGAGACGCACATGTCAACATAAATCATTACTCGTTTGTGCCAGAGTAAACCCACAAAGATTATAGTCACATTAATTATTTCCATTTCAGTGTATAAAGATTACATTTCATCATTTGACTTATTCATATTATTTACCTAGATTCCTTAAAGTCTTAAACCATGCCTTTCTAAATAATTACATTTATTTAATACTAATATAAACTATTTGCAAGTTCTCTTTCATTAATCCTGTGAGTTTGGCTATAAACCACTTCAAATTTAATATCATTCTGTTCCCCTCATTGAACACATAATTTCAGTGATAATTGTAGTTTAATCAAAGTTAAATTGAATATAGACAATTGCTTTTTAAAGTTTTTTCAATACATTCTTATTCCATATCAAATCCTCCTCCTCCACTTGTCTGTGTCTCTGTTTATCAGAAGAGTTAACTTCTCACCTCTGTGAGCCACAGCTGCTGACCTGCTTGTATGCAAATACTCTTTGTCAGCTGTCTCCCTTTCCAGTTTCAATCACGGCATATCCTGATTCTTGAATTACTTAGTTACAGAATGAGTTACTATTAAAAGATATATACTTTATTATACCTAGAATTGCAAATTAAGTTGTATTTGGCTTCTAATCTATCAATTCACTTTTTCAAAGTAGAAAGGCTTTCTTTTAACATCTATTTTACTAGCTTCTTCTTGGGCGGTTTTCTTCTCTGTCTCTGTTCTTTGCACCAGAGCCTGATAAATCACACTCTAATGTGATCAAACCTGTTTCTTTGTGTGTTCAATTTGAAGCTGACTTAGGTGTCTGTATGTAAAGTTGGTCTCTGTTGAGACATCCCTGCTTGAATGATACTTATTTACCCACAGACAACTGGTCCCTGTAATGATTTCCTAGTTAAGTCCAGGGCTCTACAGTGCGACCATATTGCTCGCATATGCCCCTAAAAATATGTGTGTGCGAACCTGAAAAACCAATTACTTGCACGGCGTGCAAGTGCAGATTACAGCCCCAGTCGTTATTTGTATTTCTCCGCTGAGAATCGTTAAAAAACTACAAGTCCCACATTGCACTCAAGCCAACGGTCCAATCACAGTAGAGCGACGTGACTGGTTTCATGGGAAATAAAGCAAATGACCAATCGGAAGCTCTCATTTGGCTCGTTTACTTCCTGAAAGTCTGCCATTGCGATCAGAGCAGTTTTCCGAGACACTAACTTATTATAGTCTTACCAATAGCAATATATTTTAGAACAAGATTTAGCGATAGCAATAGTGATATAACGTTAATGCAACAAAACGAATGCCTGGCTTTGTTAATCATAACGTTGATGCAGTAGCGTATGTCGTTGTGTTGACTGTAAGTCTGTAACGGACATGATAACAACATCAACAGCAGAGGTGGGCAATGGGGTCCAGCTGCAGCGCCGGAGTGGGTCCAGCTGCAGCGCCGGACAGCCAGAGTGCAAGCGGTGTGACGTAATTGGCAGACTCGACTGTCAATCAATGGTCTACCTGACACGCAAACTCATAAACAATGTTTCTGTACTGGAGGTGTACAGTATTTCAATAGGCAACCCTGAAAGGATTATTTTTCTGAAATCATATTGCATCACGCGAGCCTACCGTTGGAGATCCAGGGACCGCCGGCGCTCAGATGTGAAAAAAGCGCCCCCTATCGTCTCCCAGATGGTAAATCACCCTTTTGGAATGGACTTAATGAGAGTGAATGGGAGAACGGATTTCTGACACCACATTTTACTTCTCACTGATGCAGCCGGGGTCTACCAGAGTTCATTCTGGAGCCTCTGAGCCACGGCGAATATGGGTTATACTGTACACACGATGGATCAATACAATTATCGATTTTTTCGAATGGCGATCGGAAATTGGAATAAACCATTTGGATACCATCTGACCTCAGGTAAGGAATCTATGTTATCAGTGTTAGGATAATCAGACTCGTTTTCACGGATATATAAGCGTTTATGTGATATGTGATATGGCTGTTTTGACTGTAAAAGCCATGAGGAAATAAGAGCAGCGATTATCAGCGCACGGCACGAGCGTGCGTGCGCACACATATACTATCGATCATCTAGCGTTTATTTGAAAACGATTCATAAATAGGCCGACAAATGACAACGTTCTGGAATATTCCAGTAAAAGGCGATTATCATAGGCATGGGTTGTTTTTTCCCCGAAAACGGGTGATTTTCAAAATGCTATCAAACGGAAATGAAGCGATAAAAATACAATCTGCCTTGACAATGTTGACTGGAAAATGATTCTTTGATAAGCGACGGGCAGATTAAACAGCCATAATTTAAAACATAGATTAGGCGATATTAACGTTAACATTGGCCGTGGATGGTGGCATTCAAGGGGGTAAAAAGGAAAACACGGCTGGCGCTCAAAGTGTACAAAAAGTACAAAATACAAAATGTAAACATGCAGGGTTGTAGCAAGAACTAATTTACAAAAAAAATTAACTCTGTTACTTGAAATATTTTCACTGTGCTCCTAAATATTTTTGGGTGCTCCTAAATTTCTTTGTGTGCTCCTAAATTTTTTCATTTATGCTCCTTGGGAAAAAGGTTAGCGTAGAGCCCTGTAAGTCACCTTTATCTTGAGTTCCAAAATGGGGAGTTAATATAATTATTAGGGCTGTCAGTTTATCGCGTTAATTAGATTAATTAATTACACAGCAAATTATCGCGTTATGAAAATGTACTCAAAATTAATTACAAAAAGAAAAAGAAATAATACTTTTTTTTTTATATTTTTTTTGTATCTCATTCATTCCATAAGAATGTAGAATACACATTTACAAACTTTTTTTTTAATATGGTCCATTTGCATGTTCTTGGTATCTGATTCTAGGGACATCTATGAATCTCAGGGAATGTATTCCCAGTGTCAGAAATACTGTGGGCTAGATCCACAAAGAATGGATTGCACGGTGCAAGTTGCACCCTTACTTACAATTCATTATGAATGAAAGTCTTTCTCTGGTCTGCATCCCCTTAACAATTGTGTGTATTGAGCCGTACTGTATTGTACCCATTCTGCAATCTAATAACATTTTCATTCAATCAATCAATATGCGCGGTGATTGATTGAATGAACGTTTTATTTTGAGTAAATTGTAATGAACCAAATGATAATATCAATAATTATCTTTTTATCTTTGACTGTGAATAACACCATGCTCAAATTGACCAGACCTGAAAAATCTAAGCAAATTAATAGATGGAAGATGATTAAACAGAAGGTTTTGTAGATACAGTACTGTTAGATTCTGATCAATCAGCCAGTATCACGTCTTCGTCTGTTTGGCTTGTGTTATCATCTCTCCATCCACTGACCCTGCATTGTGTTTATTTTCTTTGATGTCTTCACATACTGGCTGTACAATCCTTATCATTCCCTGTTAATGCAATCCGTAACCATAGTAATTCACCGCCTTCGTAAGAATTCGACACTTGACAGTGGAATACCTTTCTCGGAAAAACATTGTTTATTTCATAAACAAAACCTCATAATCAGATGGGAACCAATTCGTATTGTCCTTGCGAAAGTCTCTGATGGAACACTAAAGTTCATTATTCTAATGATCTCCTGTTACCCCGCTCGGTAATCGTTGCGGCCTGGCTGTTATCCCAAAGCCTTCTCTGTGGTCGTGCCACGTCAGTCCTTTCCCCGCGAGGGGAAGGGGAGGGGGAATTGCTTGATCAAGCTTCTTCTCTTCTGTGTGGATTCGTATCTCAGTCTGCCTTACACCCGGAAGAAACTCAATTTTCTATATTCTCGCCATAGCAACGACAGGCCCGGCCTCTCTCCTGGTTGTCAGGTGACGCGCTGTCATGGAAGCGGTTTTTAAACCTTTCACACACATCAAAACGTCTGTTTCATTAATGTCAAACCTCTCTCTCAGACCATTGTGCCTGCGGCAGCTCTTATCAGTTGTTGTGTTCTGATGGAATGCAAACATTCTGCTCGCTGACCCAGATCACTATAGCAACGGCAAAGTTGATATTATTCCCCCTCTGTGGTTACACTGCTATCAGCTGTTGATGTTACACAGCACAAATCAAATCAAATTTATTTATAGGGCCCGACAACACACGTTAATGTCCCCATGGGCCGTACAGGTCTTCTTTAAACAAGTCAAGAAGAAAACATAACAATAAGTCAAGAACAGAACAAGAACACCATAAGGTCCAAACATTTTTAGATGAATGCAAATAAATGAAAGAATGCAAGCACTCCCAGACATACCCCACGCGAAGGTAAGGAAAAACTCACTAAAACCTAACAATAGGGAAAAAAGCTCCACAGGCAGTGTGGAGGAGAGAAACCTTAGAAGGGCCATTCAAGGGGGGATCTCCCTTCTTAGATGTTGGTGATAGTAGTGTTGCAGACGGACAGTTGGTAAGCATGCACTCATGTGTGTGGTGAAACACAGATGAGTGCATGCAATAGCAACTGTACATTTTGAAAGATTAAAGATAGAGCTAATAGTGATAGCAACTGAACATTTTGAAAGATTAAAGATAGAGTTGATAGCGGATCATTTTGAGGCACAGCCTCCTCTGCAACACACTCTCTGACTGCCAGCGCTATTAAGATCTATAGATCTGTCTCAGTAGACGCTCTTAAGGCTCATCTCTATATATCAGTTATAAACCAAATGTACATTGAAAAACACAGATTTCTTTCAGTACTGAATTCTGCCATCCGGACACATGCAATTTGAAATATGATTATAGAATATAGAATATCAGGCATAAAATGGTTATACGATTAAAATGCAATTAATTAGGTTAATTAATTACAAATCCTGTAATTAATTAGATACATTTTTTTAATCGCCTGACAGCACTAATAATTATTAAGACTAAGTATAATTTAACAGGCAAATTATACTACAGCAGTTATGGTGAAACCAGTTAATCCCGAGTCCCGACATCCCTAGCTGTAGCCTACCTCTCAATGCAACCCATTTACTGGTGACTAAAACACACACACACACGCACACACACACACAGCAGAGTTACTTTCAGTAAGACCTCATTTTTCTCACAGAGAAGCTTCCAGAATCGAGACTTGTGGTATCTCTTGTCGTCCATGGGGATAACAGGGTGGATTGTATTCGTGAATCTTCTCCCAAACAAAATAAGATAATGCAAAGTCCTGCTATCTGCAGATAAAAGTGAAATATGCTGTCTTGTGTCTGCTGAAAAAGAGGAGAGACATAAAGAAAGAGGGAGAGAAAAGGACTCGAGTCATAATGGAGTTTGTAAGTTATATTCTATACTTCTTTCCCTGCCAGCTGCTCCCAAGGTCACGTTCCTTGGCCAGAAGAAAATTAAATCTGCAGAATATTGTTTTTTTTTAATGCCGAAACGGTGTCTCAACAATGGCATTCCTGCATTCATTCTCTACTGCTTTACTGGAGATCAACCCTAAGTAACTCCCGTGCAAGGCCATCTTCATCTTTGTGGTTCACAAATGCTTTTGCCTCAATTCAATTGTACTGAAAGATGTAGACAGCTGTATTACGATTCCAGGAAGGCCTCTGCAATCTGTGATCCATAGCTTTTATTGTTTGCATTTGTCTCCATTGGGTTTCATTAGATGTGTGTCTTGCCAATCAACATAATATGATTTGATCCCCCAGTGGACTTTCTTTTTTTCATGGCTAATGGAAGAAGACAAACAGACCTTCAGTATTCACGTTGAGCCATCTTTGATTAATATTACAATGGTATTAAACTCAATTGAACCCTTGCACTGAAGAACCAACACAGTATACGCCCGTGATACAGCCCATGTATTTGCAGTTGTAAAATCGATACAAATCACTTTGAATGTGAATGAATGTGATATATCACCAGAAGGTACCCAGCCTCTACTGTCTTGAACTACTGTATGAATGAACACAACACTCTAACGTACCATCTTCAGATAATACAGATGAAAACATTGTTCCTCTGAAAACATCAAATGGACTTCTATGGTTCTTCCTCTGATGTATCTCAGTTATCAAACCTCCAATAGGCTAAAAGAACCATTTTTGTTTGTTTTCATCATCATATCTGATGTATTATGTTACGTCTGACAACTGTGTATTTAATTTACGTCTGACCAGAGCTCTTCGTCACTTTGCGGCCAGACGATTATGTGTGAACATGATGTATCTGTCTGTAAATTGTCCTTTCATTGTGGCCACGGTGAAATAAACGTTTCTATTATAAATAATGACTCAGAATGATTTGTAAACTGCTCATCGTTTTGTCCTTTAATATTTCCCATTACAGATGGCGACGAGAGATGTTTGTGGGATTTTTTAACTAGATTTATTTTTTAAACCGATGGGTGTCGAGGTCGGCCGCCAAACGGACTTTGCAGAAAGGGTGAATCCTGGGATTCCGGGGGAGTGCTACCCTGTCTCGAGGCTCCTCCGTGCACTGGGAGGGGAGAGAACCGGCTGCGCCGTCCGCTTGGCTGTCACCTCCGGCATGGACCTTGGACGCGTGATAAGGAACACTCGGTGAGCTGTTGACATTCTGATTTCTGTTTAAAACATTTTTGTTTTTGAATAAAAAATTTGAGATCTAAACTAGAACATGGTGGCTGTCAGAGCTATTTATTTTGTGTATATTACTGTATGCTTGGTAGCCTGGCGATGGTTTTTTCTATAGTTTCTCAATCTTGGTACGTCCCGGATGTATTAGGGGGGGATTAGCCTTGTGCCCTATAGATTGGGTGCGGGGGCCTACCATGAGTATAATAAAAGATGTTGAGTTGAAGTCTGCATCCCGAAGAAGGGGGGTGGGGGTTTTTGGGCTTCAAAATTATATATATATATATATCTAGCGCTAATTTCACTCTGCAGGCTCTGTATTTGCTTTTCACAAAAAGCAGGAATTGGGACTGTGCTGTGGGACTGTAAATGAGGGCTGTTAGCAGAGGGAGATGGCTGTGTTTAAGGGTGATCCTGAGAGAGGATTTTTTTGGGGGTTTTAAAAGGTCTGTTTTAAAACGCTGTGAATAGGTGATCCTGCTGTAAAAGGAAAAAGAGACAGTATGTTCCACAGGGGTTGATTATCTTTAGTTATTTTACCTGGTCAATCTGCAGTGTTTTCTAAGGAGAACTATGGTATAAGGGTACTTTCTCATGGGGTTCATGGACAAGGAAGGCACTGCTCTAAAGGGTTAACTCCATTTTTGTTTGTCTGTACTATCTTTTTTTTTCTCACAACGAGGCGGGAATGCGGGACTGTGAGTCGGGAGAATTTACCTATGTTTTTCAGACCTACCGTCATTTGCCATTCAGTCTCTATTTTTGACCTGTTCAGTACTTACATGATTAGCAGCTGCTAGCAACAGTGATAATTTAATTTCATGTGACCTGCAGACATCATTATGACCTGTTTGCCGACGAGACTCTAAGAGACAGTTGTTTGTGTTGTCATGACTTAGGAAACTAGTCTGCTCGTTGGAGCTGAGTTGAGGGTATAGAATGTCCTAACCTCAGGCCTGGAGTGGACCCTTTCTACCATTTTAGTGTGTAAAATTTATGTGATTTGAATGAAAGAAAAGTGTTTAAATTTTTAAAGCATGGCTGAGGAAATAGAGATACCGGACAGCTTTTAATTTTTTTCTCTTTCTCTCTCTCTCTCTCTCTCTCTCTCTCTCTCTCTCTCTCTCTCTCTCTCTCTCTCTCTCTCTCTCTCTCTCTCTCTCTCTCTCTCTCTCTCTCTCTCTCTCTCTCTCTCTCTCTCTCTCTCTCTCTCTCTCTCTCTCTCTCTCTCTCTCTCTCTCTCTCTCTCTCTTTTTCTTTTTCTTTTTCTTTTGTGGATTCTCGGTGGGTGTGTGTCTCTCTTCCGTCTCCTGTGCCGGTCCAAATGCCCGCCGCTGCCCGAGAAGAGGGGAAGCTGAAACTGCAGGTGATGGCTGATCTGCTGCTCCACTACGGCTGCTCCACCACCGACCCAGCTATGGGACGCAGCTAGGACTCTGCCAACAGCTGACTACTGAGAGAGGAATCTGACCCTATCTGCTCCAGAACTAGGAGGCAGAGGGCCTATCAGCTAATGCTCCACTCTGCAGATACAGAACGCCAACACCCAGTTATGAGACGCTAAGTGTTACAAAGGATCAGATTAAACCGAATATATATATTTATTTATTGATATATATTGCATAGTATTTGTATATCGTTTGATATCCCCTGTATATTCCTTGTACATATACACGGAATATCCCTTTAGCCCAGACCATAATATTTCATTCTCCTATTGGACAGCGGTCCACCGGCGCCAGGGACCAGCCTCCGGAGTCAGGTTCAAAGTCACCGTCAAGACATGTCTGGACATGCCCGGCCTTGCCCAGGGATACGCGACAGAAATGAGATTGGCACTAGTTTGTTCACCGTGCATATAAATACGGCGCAGGTGAATACAGAAGCACTTAGTCTAAGAGTTACCCAATAAGTTGAAGCCTCACCCACGATACAACGTGCGGTGAAGTATGGCCTGTTTGGCCCCAGAATAGAGCATTGAGACCGCGTGCGAATTAATAACTGAATTGTCAGAGTTTGGCGCTATACCGTCGAGTGCGACATATTTCTATTAAGTCAGTAATAGTCTACCAGTATAGTGTATCGTGCGGCTAAAGTTCTACAGTGACCAGCATCCCCAACGCTTCCTCGTATTAGCTAGAGTTCTTATCCAGGCTGGGCTGCTTTCATGGCGCTTTCACCCGAGGAGACCTAGACGAGAACCGTGTGGACATGTACACTGGATTAATCTACCCGACGACTACATAGCCCTTTGCGGCTGGAATACATTTGCTTTGGTCCTGTGATTTATGGAGCGGAGAATCGCCGACGCCTGCACGTGTTGGATTTACCCCGCGAGGAGCCAAGTCGAGTCGGCGCCTCAGAGAGCCTGAGGCCGGCTAGCTTTCTTCACTGTGGAGCTACAGTCTACGGAGAACAGCTGTATTCGTCTGTGGATCAAGAGGCTATTGCACCGTCTCCTGTACCTGGAGTCTCCTTAGTCATCGTTGACCAGACTCTCTACTACCGACAGATCTTCTACCCCTGCTGGCTTACAACCAGGGGGACCCTTCCAGTATCTCCCGCTATATATATTACTAGTGTACCATAGATATAATTCCCTAAGATTCAGGTTGTATAATTACCTCCTGCGTAACCAGAGAATGGACATTCATTGTTGATTTGCCTACGCACGTTCCTTTGCCTTACAAGTGCATTCAAAGTATAATCGAGAAGTATTATGTACCTTTTGCTGCAATAAATACTTAAAGACAACTTTGTGTAGAACCGGTTCATTGTGGGAAGTGTTCATTATATTTATATATCATGTACTGTATGGCCAGTAATTAAAGTACATAAAGCGGTAGTGGTTTAATGATACCATACTTATCAATACAGTCAGGGAATTGTACCCCTCAGTTACACTAAGACCATCAGCCAACAGCTGACCCCAGCCTGATAGTATCACTGGTCCAGAGATGAAGATCTAAGAGACAGTTTTCCAGCAGGCTTTTGACCGACACTCCTTGAACATCAGCCGAAGACAAAGATCTATGAGACAGTTTCCAGCAGGCCTGTAACATTAAACATGTTTTTTTGTTGGTAAATCTATTCCATCATTTCCGACCTTCAAACAACTCTTATATGTTGTGTAGACGTTCGTGTAGATGTGGTGGGCGCTAACGTTACATTTGTTCCTAATGTGTGCTCAGTGCTCAGTATATTGCGGTATGTGATGATGACACGACACAAATAATTATTTGTATTTTCAGACTGTATAGGCGCCGATACAGCCTGAAAATACAAATAATTATTACTCTTGTGTGTCGTGTCATCATCACATACCGCAATATACTGAGCACTGAGCACACATTAGGAACAAATGTAACGTTAGCGCCCACCACATCAAGTACGTCTACACAACATATAAGAGTTGTTTGTAGGTCGGAAATGATGGAATAGATTTACCAACAAAAAAGGTGTTTAACCTGCTCATACCTTATTAGAAGCGTGGGGCAGGAGCAGCATGGATAACTTGGTTCTGCATGTATCGTGCTTCCATTCAAACAGACGGCAACACATGTGACATCAGGTCTCGCTCGCGTGAGACTTCCTCTCTAGATACTCTTCAATACCTGGACAGGGTACTCCTGGGTCCTAGTGCCCCCCCATGTTACACTATATGTCATGCACATGTATTTTATATGTTAATAAAATTGCATTTATCTTTAGTCCTAATTCTGTCACTGTTTGATGTCACAAAGAAGGGTGTATCCAAAAGCTGCCTACAACATTTGTAACATGTGATGAAAAAGTAAACAAATAATTAACTGTATTAGACATTTGTTAATGATGAATATGCTTCACTTTAGATTAGGGCACACAATAGCATCTGCAAATGATTTATAGATGTTTTATGAATGTCTTAACTAATCATTTGTTGAACATGGAAAATAAATGGAGATACAGTATAGTAATTTTTTCATATAAATTTTTCAAAGCATCTACAAATGTGTTACTACACATTAAACAACATTATTTAATGATGAACAAATCAAGTACAAACAATGTTGATAATGAGTTATAAATAATGTAGAACTAATCTGTAAATGTTATACAAATATAGTTATAAATGATTTAATAATCATTTATGAATGTATATAAATGGTTTGTTCATGATTAGTTCATTATCTACAAATACCTTATAAATGTATTATAACAGGGTGTTATCATAAAGTGATACCACAATTTTTTTGCCACACCAAAGTAAAGTTACTATACTATAGTAACTATGCTATACGCATCGGGGGTCATTAAGAGGTGAGTACAGTGGCGTAGCGGAGGCCCCCGCACCCCCCGAGGTGCGGGGGGGCCCCGGAGCTTAGGGGGCCCCGCCCCCACTGTAGGCTATCCTCTTAGATTTCGTAACACACGGGAACAGGGCGCAGTGTGGCAGTGGGAGGAGCCCAGTATGGTTCTGCGGGGCTGCAGCTGGATACATCTCGCACAGAGGGCGGGGCCCCCCCCTCCCTGCTATGTTGTGTCACTGACTCCGGAAAGCAGAGTTGCGAGAGGCCAGTGTGTAGTTATTCTGGTTAGGAGTGGACCTCGGTCCAAAACCCCAACTCTCTCGTAAAACTATCAGATGCTATTTGTGCGTCAATGGTCAGATTATGTTTCCTCATATCATAAACGACACATGTTGCCAAATGAGAGCGAGAGAATTCGAAGCTATTATTATTATTATTATTATTATTAACGTTTCTAGTATTGAGAGCCGACGCGCGCGCAGTCTATTATTTAAAGAGTGTTCTACAGGACTTTGCGCAGTAGAATGCCAGGAGACGTGCTTGTATAAAATAATAGGCCTATACAATAGAAAGCAGCTCCTGACTGCATCCTCTACTATGTAGCCTATAGGATGTGTTTTTTTTTTTTTTTTTTTGGCTATACTTTTCTTTTATACAGAATTATGTTATGTGAACTGTTCCGTTGTGTGAACTCAAATTATGATATGGCTATAACGTTCTACAATACCTTCATGTTACAACAAATACAAAGCCACTTGTTTTTGTCAATGAATGATGCCTGAAAAAATAAACATAAAAAAATAAAAAAAACTTAAGTGGACGCGATGTCTATCCCATCTCACTTTATTATTGATTTAGGGGAGTGGGCGGGGCCCCATGGTCCGACCTGCGGGGGAGCCCCGACATATTGCGCAACGCCACTGGGTGAGTATACACAATGTTCACTATAAAATCGCTGGGTATACGGCGTATACCTGTGTATACCCTCCACTATACCATGGTTTACATGGGTTTACATCCCTGCTTGTCCTGCTATCAGCCTCTGTAACTTCTTCTGGCTAATCCACAGTCTTTAGACAGTTGGGTTGCATTAGGTCCCCAGCTGCTTCTAGAAGGCACCAATGCTGTAGAGTAAGTAGCCTGTCATCCCAGGTCTCCAGCTGAAGGGCAGAGTAGCCTACTGGTCCAGGTCTCCAGCTGGAGGGCAGAGCAGCCTACCAGCCCAGGTCTCCAGCTGAAGGGCAGAGTAGACTACCGGCCCAGGTCTCCAGCTGGAGGGCAGAGCAGCCTACCGGCCCAGGTCTCCAGCTGGAGGGCAGAGTAGACTACCAGCCTAGGTCTCAAGCTGGAGTGCAGAGTAGCCTGTCAGCCCAGGTCTACAGCTGGAGCCTACCATCCCAGGTCTCTAGCTGGAGGGCAGAGTAGCCTGTCAGCCCAGGTCTCCAGCACGCAGAGTAGCCTACCAGCCCAGGTCTCTAGCTGGAGGGCCGAGTAGCCTACCATCCCAGGTCTCTAGCTGTAGGGCCGAGTAGCCTACCATCCCAGGTCTCTAGCTGGAGGGCAGAGTAGCCTACCATCCCAGGTCTCCAGCTGGAGCGCAGAGTAGCCTACCATCCCAGGTCTCTAGCTGGAGGGCAGAGTAGCCTACCATCCCAGGTCTCCAGCTGGAGCGCAGAGTAGCCTACCATCCCAGGTCTCCAGCTGGAGCGCAGAGTAGCCTACCAGCCCAGGTCTCCAGCTGGAGCGCAGAGTAGCCTGCCAGCCCAGGTCTCCAGCTGGAGCGCAGAGTAGCCTGCCAGCCCAGGTCTCCAGCTGGAGGGACATATATTTCAGCACATAGCAGTGAAGATGGTATAGAGAGGAGGATCTCCTAGACAGAGCTGAGAGAAAGCTGAGAAGCCATTTTCATCAAGGTACACATAGTATGGATTATAACATTATGACATAACATTTATTAGGTATTTGAGCACTATTCTGCATAAGAATAAGATGCATAATATACATACAATATACTTCTACATTACCTTCTATCCCTGGATCTTAAACTGAACAAAACTTACAATACAATACAATGAAAACAATGACAGCACATAATTCTAATGTAGTACTGGGGGAAATATTGAGCAAAAGTGAAAACAGTTTACAGGTAACTACATGAATAACAGGGGACACTCGCATAAAAGTGGGACACAAAATATAGTGAAAGTATATAGGCAGCCCTGTTATTGTGCTGGGTGCATATAGGCCTATTACTCAGTCCTTTGGAGACCAAGGTACATGGTTATGAACACAAAGCCATTCTGATGAGAGATCACCTTCATCCCATGGTTGAAGCATGTATATTCGGATGGGATTTGTCTCCTTCAAGAGGACGATTCTTCCATCTGTGGGGGACGAGAGTGGTCAGTGAATGGTTTGATGAGTATGGAAACAATGTAAACCACATGCCATGGCCATCACATTTTCCATGTCTCAACCCAATTGAACACTTATCTGAGACGCCGGGGCCTGAGACCGTTTTCAACACCATCATGAAGGACCCAAATAATGGAATTTCTTGTGAGAGAACAGCATTGCATCCCAGCTGATTTTATGGTATCTACTGTTTGGAACATGAACAAGAGTCTTTTATATTCAATGTAGTGGCGGTACTTTTATCTTAAAGGGACAGTTCCGACTTTTTTGGACATTGACAGGTATGAAATACTTGCCAGTTAGGGGTGTAACAGTACACAGAAGCCACGGTTCGGTACGTACCTCTGTATTGGTGTCACGGTTCGGTACGATTTCGGTACAACAGGAAAAAAATATTTATAATTATTATTATATATTTATAATTATTATATTTTTTTGGTCTACTTTTTCTCCCCATTTTTCTATTTTTCTCCCTTCCCCAATTTCGTATTATCCAATTCTACCCTCCCCTGTCTCGAACGTTGTTAGGCCATGCCTCCCACAAGCCGGCTGCAATCTTGCATCACGTGTCCCCTCCGGTACTCGAGGAGGCAGCCGTCGCATCTTTTCACCTGTACAGTGCGATCTCTCAGCGGCGAGGGTCTGCGTGGGAGGGACACGCCGCCCCCGTCGCTTCCTGATTCTACTGCGCAGGCGCACCAACCGACCTGTAGGAGTCGCTGTCCACAACCTTCCGATCCCCACCCACCAGCTTCCCACCCCCTAATACTGCCAATTGTATTAGTATGAACGACCAGCCTAGCTGGTAGCAACGCCGAGAGCTGGGCTCGAACCCAGCATCTCCTGCGTTGGTGGCGAGCGCCTTGCCCACTGCGCCACCTAGCCGCCCCCTATTTATAATTATTGTTATAATTATTATTATTAAATAGAATGATATTCTATCGGCTTGCCGTGGTAGTGAAGACTCTGGCAGGAGCACTCATTCAAGGGTACTACGACTATGCTTGCACCTCATGGTACCAAAGCACCTCAAAGGCGCTAAAAACAAAATTACAAACATCTCAAAACAAACTGGTCAGACTACTGCTTGACCTTACTCCTAGAACCCACCTCACCCCTGCCCACTTTGACAACTTAGGATGGCTTAGAGTAGACGACAGAGTACAGCAACTTGCAATGGGCCTGGTCTACAAGATACACTACACGACCAAGGTACCCATGTACATGTCAAAATACTTCCCAAAGGTCAGTGAATACCACGATCACAACACCAGAGGGAGCTCCACAAATCATGTTAAACCCAGATTCGGCTCAAACAAGGGACTAAACACGTTTAGCAATTATGCCACATCAATGTGGAACGCCCTACCCAAAGCTGTAAAGGAATGTGAATCACTACCCACTTTCAAAAACACTCTCAAAAAACACCTACAGGAGACTGCAATTCGAAACTAGCCCCTGTAAATGTCCTAACACAACCCCCTCCAATGTACAGTAAATTACCAAGTATGGTCTTGTCAATATTCCAATATACAGTTTTGTTTGTACAGTTGTACAGTGTACAGTGTCCCCCACCCACCCCTCCTACCCAACCCCCCCCCCCACTCCTACCCAACCCCCCCCCCCCCCACCCACCCAACCACCTCCAATGTACAGTCCCCCCCCCCCCCACCTACCCAATCCAATGTACAGTTTCTACGGCAAATGTATATACTTTTTTTTCTGGGCTCTCTTTGTATCACAAACAGTACTGTATTTACAAATATGGTATGTCATAAATATATAGATGTAGCAGTACTGTCTATCTGTATGTCATGTATGTCATATATGTTACGATGAATTGAAAATGGGGGACCCTGATGTAAACAAGACGAAAGTCTTTCTCTGGTCTGCATCCCCTTAACAATTGTATGTATTGAGCTGTACTGTACTGTACCCATTCTGCAATGTGTTAATAAAGTTTTCAATCAATCAATCAATCAGTCAGTCAGTCATTCTGTGTTCAGGCATCCAATGAGTAAATTAATTGCCTACTGCCCCCTTAACAACTTATGCAACAACTTAGTTTCAGTTTCACTTGTAGAGAGGATTTAACTTCATGTGAAGCCGAGACTGAAGAAGACGAGAGAACAGATGACTTGTTACACAACAATGGCAGAGGATTTATACATATTTTGGAGTTAAACACAGTAGCAGCAACTGGGGAAGAGCTCAGATGATCAGTCCAAAAGTATGTAGTGCTTTTTTTATAATTTTTTGATCAGCTGTGACTGAGAAAGTCTGCGGAGACTTGGTGTGTGTCTGTGTCTTTCCATTGGTTATGTGGAATAATATATTGATCCCCCAACTCTCATGTAAAGACATTCCCCTCATCATTTATGAAGAGAAAAGTGAGTAACAACTGTGGAATAATATAATGATCCCCCAACTCTCATGTAAAGACATTCCCCTCCCCTGTGTCCCCTTACCTGTGTGCCCCTCCCCCACCCATTTGACCTATCAAATGGGACCACATCCCCCCCCTGTTAACTATATAAGGCTCCTCCCGAGAACAATCCAGGTCTCTTTACCTGGGTCATTTCAGCTGATCACCTGGGGCGAGAGCCTCAGCCACTCTCTCTCTAAATACTATTTGTACATTTCTATCTGTTTGGTTAATAAACCTTGTTATTATCCAAACCTCGGTTGACTGAGAACCTTCTTCTTCAGGATATCCACAAATATCCCACAGTTAACATTATTGGGCGAACAAGAAAACAAAAGAAAACTGTAAAATTGTAATGACCCTGCTGTGTTACAAACATGATATAATTAATTCATAGTTTTGTTTTAGGGACACCCGACTCCTGTACTAAGGCAGGGGAGGGGAGGGGAGGAGGGGAGAAACAGCCTGCAATGCAGAGGGTCAGTGCGTGTTGTTTATTTGTTCTGTGCTTGTCATCGTGCGTACGTTTACAAGCTTCAACGTTTTATTCATCATCTAAATTTGGCAATACAAGCTTAATATTCAACGTTAAAGATCAATGTAAGCCAGTGTAAAGTAAAGTAAAGATATTGAGGATAGATTTGTAAAATGTGCAACCCTAGTTTCACCTACAGTAGTGGTATGAGACGTATTCTTCGTATGGCTGCATGTACCGCACCGTCAAGCCTGTACCGTACATTTGTGGGATGAATACACGTACCGTTACACCCCTATTGCCAGTACTTCTTCAATCAATATCTGAAACAATTAAATAAATAAATAACCTTTGTACTGTCTTTTACTACTATGCACTTTGCTACTAAATAATCTTCCTGACCTATATTTCTATGCTAATATTTACTACTATGCATGCACTCAAGACTGTAGCACCCAAGTTCAAGTTAATTATATTGATTTGTTTTATTGTTTACACTGCTTTTTTTACTACCTGTACCTCCCCTCCCCCTCCCCCATGCTGCTATGATGCCTGAATTTCCCCAAGGGGATCAATAAAGGAATATCTTATCTTAACACTGTTGACAAACATTGTTACTTAGCTGAAACAGTTGTACCCTTCCTGCTGACCTGTTGTACAGAACTTGTAAATTTATTTGGATAAAAGCGTCAGCTAAATGATTAAATGTAAATGTGAATGTGAATAGTATAGTCAATGCGAAAGCTATTTGCTTACTTACTGAGTTCTGGCTGGGTTCCGAGTGAGCCGCGAAGCTTTGGGGGTCATGAGAAAAGAAACCAAACAAAAATTGAAAAAAGTTTTAATCCACACCACAACATGCATGCAACATGTTAATGGGCAACATGTTACCCATTTCCAACACAAAACCACGGTCCTCCTGCATTTTGAAACAGCTGAAACCATGTTGTGGTGTGGATTAAAACATTTTGGTTTCGTTTGCTTTCCGGTTCGCGCGAAACCCGGCCAGAACTCCAACCACGGGACTCTGTAAGTAAGTGAATACCTTTGCATCGACTACACTACTGGCAAGTATTTCCTACAACTTACTGTAATGTCCACAAATATGAACTAATCCTTTAAGATGCGCTGACTGAAGATTTCCGATGAATTGACATAATTGCCATGCAGACTCACCCACGTACCGATACGTGCAGCACCAGGAGGTGTTGGGACACAGAGAGGGTGCTGATCCGGCAGGTCAGGGAGAGGGAAAAAGTAATCGCAGCAAAATCACAGTGACCTAGGTGCTGCTACTGAACCACAGTGACTAATGCACAGACAACACCTAGGTGCTGCTACTGAACCACAGTGACTAATGCACAGACAACACCTAGGTGCTGCTACTGAACCACAGTGACTAGACAAAAGCTAGGTGCTGCTGTGCTGAAACTATTCAAGAATGACATAATAAACAACGCTGTATGCAGTGCACCGATATTGAATAATATATTGTTGCATCTTCTGACATGACAATGGAGCCTAAACAGTGGCGGCGGGGGGGAGGGGCTAGCAGGGGCTTAAGCTCCCTCTGAAAAAGGCCCCCTCTAAGCCCCCCCTCCCAGTTATGTTTTTTATTTTATTTATATATAAAATACATTACGAATTCCGTTATATTAGACATTTGTATTAATTATATCAAGCGAAGAACTGAGAAATTTGGCAGAGAGAGACGGCAACATTATCGTGTGTTTGCGTGATGAGTATCTCCACCTCCCAACGACTTATTTGCGAGAGCATGCAGCTGCAGAGCCGCAGACCAGCTGTGTTTTCAGGTCCGGTCTGGGGACCGCTCAACAGCGCCCCCCACCCAACAGCTGAATTGCCAATGGCTGAATTGGAGTATTGCACTGTGCGGGCACAGCTCTGTGGGACTGCGGCTCTGCAGCTGCATGCTTCTCGCAAATCTAGAACCAAGCTCCCGCTGACAACATCGTTGTCATTATTAGACCTACTTGGTGAAGCAACGATGAAACAAATGTAATGATTGTTTCGTTCATCGCATAGGCTATTTAATTTTAGCCTATTTTAATACAATTCAAATAATCAAATTGTGCTTAGAGGGAATTATTTTCACCGGACATTATGACCGGAGAGATTTAATATGTCGGACTTCAACAGATTTTGCTGGTCAAAAACCGGTAATTACCGGCTAACGGAAACCCTGCCATGCAGTCTTTGTTGACACACACGCACACACACACACACACACACACACACACACACACACACACACACACACACACACACACACACACACACACACACACACACACACACACGTCGAGCTTTATTGGGTTATTGGGTGCTTGCATTGGTGTATAACGCTAAACATTTAGTAACGTGCATTTTCAATGATGTAGCCTATATTAGCCTTATTTTGTTTGTTATTGTTTGTTGCATTAAAATTCATTAGCACCTGCTATAAACAATCCAGCCCCCCCCCCCAGAGCTCCCCCAATGCCAATTCTCTGGCGCCGCCACTGAGCCTAAACTACACATACACCATATGCCAGGGATCGGCAATAGGCGGCCCGCGGGCCGAAATGGGCCCGCCAGCAATAATTTCTGGCCCGTCAGGTTATTTTGAGAATATGATGTTTATTTTACGCGCAGGAAATATTCACTCGTTGTGACGCCAGAGTGTCTTTTGAAGCTGTATCTATCTATTCATCATATCTATGGCTGTCACTATAGCCAATTGAAATGCTAGAAATGGTCACATGGACTGGGAGAACCAATGGAATTTCACTTTCACTTCCGCGTTTGGCATGCCGGCGAGGCGAGCGAACGTTTGCAAAAACAAAACAAACGTCTTTGAATAACTTCTTTGCAATGCAACGGGGAAATATGATGAGCCAGAAGAGGAGCTTACGACCTATAAAGCTTATTTTAATAAACAGGTGTCATTCTTAAAATACGGGTTTATCGCAACAGGTAACTCTTGCAATAAGCAACCGGTGACTCTCGCTTGTTGACATGGCAACACGAGCAAGCAACTGTTCAAGTTGGGTGGGCATTCAACGCGAGTGGACATTTAACATGTTATTAACATGGATTTTGGAGGACCGAAGCAGAAACAATATCAAGTCCAGGGCAGGGCTGCCTGCATTATGCCGGTGAGTGTTGTGTTTTAATAATAATAATAATAATACATTCGATGTATAATACACCCGCTGTGGTGCTTAAAATCAAATGCACCCTACTGATCTCGATTTATAATGCGAGCACCTGCATTAAAATCAAATTACTGATCTGTTCATGTGTAATGCACTGTCTGAGAGGCACTTTATAATAGAAAAAAGACAGTGCAAACATGTATATGTCGTTTTTTTTTTTACAGTTAAAAAATGTTCACTTATCATTGGCCCGCCACACAATGGCTTGGGGAAAATTCGGCCCGTGGGCAAATCTAATTGGCGACCCCTGCCATATGCCCACAACAATGGGAATTGACCAACTACCACACACAGACACAAAAAAGCATTCATGTTAAACCTCTTGCCAGCATACAGTGTATCTATTTGTGGACATTGCATTCCCTCATTAATTTCCCTATGCCATGGCCTAGCCTACTCCTCATCATCATCGTCAATAGGCCTCATCATCAATCATCCCTCTTATCGATCATCAACAATACTCAGAGAATGGCAATAAAAGCGTATGCAAACATTTCTGTTCATGGAGCCCTCTGCCTCTTTCTCCCTGCTTTACCGTTATTCCCAGGGTCTTGGACAGATCTACTGTGTGTCCTTTGATAATCCACGACCTGTTGCCAGCCTGTTGATTCTTCTAAACGACGTTGGCCTGCAAGGGTCTGACTGGTTTATCAAAAACTCTGCTGTCTTTTTGACATGTTACCAGTTTCCCACCATGTTAGAGAGCGTTGCCTACGTCGTGCAGCTGTAGGCTAGTTCATGCACAACTCAAACACTGTGCTCAGAGCAGGTGTGAATGAATTAATGAATGAAAACTTTATTTAACAGATTGCAGAATGGGTACAATACAGTACGGCTCAATACGTACAATTGTTAAGGGGATGCAGACCTGAGAAAGACGTTTGTCTTGTTTCCATCAGGGTCCCCCATTTTCAATTCATATAGACATTTATGACATACACAACATACATGACATTTATGGCATAGGGACATATAGGTATTTAGTACTTACACATTTGTGACACAAACGGTATTCAAATATACAGTACTGTTACCCCTAGATCCTGACAGAGTATATACATATGATGGGGAGGGGACTGTACACTAGGAGGGGGTGGGTGGGTGGGAGAGAAATATACATACGGCGGGGAGGGAATATATACATGCGGTGTATGTCACTGCATGACCTGATTGATGGTTCTCATTGTTTCTGATTTTAGATAGCAGCGTTGAGCCAAAATAGTCTAATATGCTATGCCTACTTAAACAAATGATTTATGAGTAACTTTAATGGCAAATAAAAGAATGACAGAACACATAACATTAAATCTTACACAGTGTTACACAAAATGTATTGACAGATTATGACAGTGATGGAGAGGGTGCTGGATCCTGCTAGCTGGCCTCCCGGCCACTGCCACCAAGCCTCTTCAACTCATTCAAAATGCAGCGGCCCGCCTGATCTCAAACCTACCGAAGTCAGCCCATGTCACCCCACTTCTTAGGGACCTGCACTGGCTCCCCATTGCTGCACGTATCCGCTTTACTTTTGATCTGGGGAAATTCTTGAGCAATCCTACTTGGGAAGCGCTAGATAGCTGCCGCAAAGCAGACTTAGTGGAGATTGCCACACATTTTCAACTCTCGGTTCAACAAAAGCATCTTAAGCAGGATATCAGGTGTCTTGTGGTAGATAAGCTGTTGGAGCAGGGGACGCTTGTTTTACCTGCGGTCTCTGATGAACATGCAAGTCCTCCTGGTGAACCTACAGAAGCACCGCCTTCTGAGGAGCAAGCCCAGGGTGCTGAAAAGGCAGGTGTGAACGTCACATTGCCACATTTTCACTTGACCTCTCCTCTGTCAACTGGGTCTCGAGAAGGGGCCCAGGTCAAGGTTAGAATAGCACGTCTCCAGATGGAGGCTCAGGAGAAGGCACAAGCACGTGAGGCGGAGTATCGGCTTCGTAAAATGGAGCTTGAGGCAGAAAATGAAAGGGCTGTTAACATTCGTAGGTTGGAGCTTGAGCATGAAGTGGAAAAAGAGCTCAGACTGCGGAGGTTGGAGCTGGAAGTCCTAAGGAGTGAATCCAACTCTGCTACACCGACTCCTCCACAAGGCCCGGGTATGTCCTCCTCCACAGCTTATTCATCACACACTTTTGATATAAGTAAACACATTGCTTTGGTGCCTCCGTTCCGAGAGACAGAAGTTGATACTTATTTTAATGTGTTTGAGCGTATTGCTGCTTCATTGCGCTGGCCAAGAGAGGTCTGGCCTTTGTTGCTTCAATGCAAATTGACTGGTAAAGCCCAAGAGGTTTGTTCAACACTTTCCCTAGAAGATAGTCTATTGTATGATACTGTGAAGGCTGCCATCCTTCGTGCATATGAGCTTGTGCCCGAAGCTTATAGGCAGAGGTTTCGCAGTCACAAGAGAGCTGTCAACCAGACCTTTGTAGAGTTTGCTAGAGAGAAGGGAACTCTCTTTGATAAATGGTGTGCAGCAAGCAAGGCCTCAGATCTTAACTCTCTCAGAGAACTCATTCTATTAGAAGAGTTTAAGAATCGTTTGCCAGAGCGTATTGTAATTTACCTGAGTGAGCAGAAAGTGTCCACTCTGCAGCAAGCTGCTGTATTAGCTGATGAGTTTGCGCTAACCCATAAAACTGTGTTTGTTGATAGGCGTGACTCGTTTCCCCCCCATGATTTCTCTCAGAGACCTTCTGTCCCCAACCATTCAGAATTCACACACCCCCGACCAAGAATGTCACCTCCACGCTCAAAAGAGGAGCGGACATGTTACTACTGTCATAAATCTGGTCATGTTATTTCTGACTGTTTAACATTGAAACGTAAGCAGCAACCGTCCTCTCAGAACTTTAGGCAACCCAAAGGGGTTGGTCTGATTAAAATGGCACCTGATTCCGATCAACAGATGCACAATGATCAGGATGTTCTCGATCCTTGTTTCAGGCCATTTACTTCCAAGGGTTTAGTTTCCTTGACAGGGGATCCAAAAGATCAGTGTACAGTTCAGATCTTACGAGATACTGGAGCCTCACAATCCTTTATCCTCTCTGATGTACTACCTCTGTCTGAGAAATCTTCCTGTGGTTCTAGTGTCCTAGTTCAAGGTATTGAGATGGGTTTCGTGCCAGCCCCGTTACACTGTATTCATGTACAATCTGATTTGGTCACTGGTTTCTTTAAAATAGGGGTGAGACCTTCCTTGCCAGTTAAAGGCATTTCCTTTATCATGGGAAATGATTTAGCTGGAGGACAGGTGAACGCTGTGCTGGAAGTGTTGGATCACCCAGACACAGATTCTCTGCCTGATGACTTGTCACAGAACTTCCCTGAAGTTTTTTCTGCAAGTGTTGTCACTCGGGCTCAATTGAAAAAGAGAGGTGATGAAATTAATTTGTCTGACTCTGTTTTTGCTTCAGCTTTTGTCAGGGAGGAGTTGCTGGCTCCAACTTCTGATACCGCTGACAAACCACCGACTCATAGTAAGGTACCCCCACAGACAACTGTAACTAGTTCCGACGCATTGAAGTTACCCGTTACTCGTGAAATGCTAATTACTGCCCAGAAGGCTGACCCTTCTCTTGCAAAATGTTTCTCTTCTCTTGAAACGGAACAGAGGAGAGAGTTGCATTCTTATTTTGTGGATGAAGGAGTTTTGATGCGTACATGGAGGTCCCATGGTACTAGACTGGCAGAGCATGCACAATCGGAGATAGGGCTACCAGATCAGGTACCAGACTGGAGCACTGTTTATCAGATTGTTGTCCCTGCAGTTTATCGTCAGCATGTACTGTTCTTGGCCCATGACCACCCTTGGTCTGGACACTTGGGAGTCACTAAAACATACAACAGAATACTTCAACATTTCTTTTGGCCCGGTTTGAAGTCCGATGTAGCACAGTACTGTCGTACCTGTAGTACTTGTCAGATCACCGGAAAGCCAAACCAGGTAATTCCACCTGCTCCCCTCTGTCCTATACCAGCGGTCGGTGAACCATTTGAACATGTCATAGTTGACTGTGTTGGTCCGTTGCCAAGGACCAAAGCCGGCAATCAGTTTTTGTTGACAATAATGTGTACCGCCACCCGTTTCCCTGAGGCTATCCCTCTTCGCAGAATTACAGCGCCTGTAATAATTAAGGCTTTGACGAAGTTCTTCTCCACGTTTGGACTGCCTAAGGTAGTACAAACGGACCAAGGCACCAACTTCCTGTCTAGGTTATTTGAGCAAGTGTTACAGTCCCTGGGTATCCGACATATAGTGTCCAGTGCCTACCACCCTGAAACTCAGGGGGCTCTAGAACGTTGGCATCAGACCTTAAAGTCCATGCTGCGTAAATATTGCTTAGACACAGAGAAAGATTGGGATGAGGGTGTCCCCCTTGTTCTATTTGCTGCGCGAGAGACCATACAGGAGTCTCTTGGTTTCAGTCCTGCTGAGCTCGTTTTTGGGCACACTGTTAGAGGGCCTCTGAAAGTTCTTAAAGAACGGTTCATATCAAAGGGTGCCAGCACACCCACTAATGTTCTAGATTTTGTTAGCCAGTTTCGAGAGCGACTGCATCAGGCGTGCTCTCTCGCAAAAGAAGCGCTCTCTTCTTCCCAGAGAACTATGAAACGGCACTATGACGAGAAAGCTGTTTCTCGATCTTTCCAGCCAGGTGATAAGGTTCTAGTCCTGTTACCTATCCTTGGTTCTGCTCTTTCCGCTCGTTTTTCCGGACCGTATGCAATAGACAAGAAGATAAGTGATACAGACTATGTGGTTCGCACCCCTGATCGTAAACGTCACTCTCGTGTTTGCCACATCAATATGCTTAAACCATATTTTTCCAGAGATAGTGTGCAGGTGAAGACCTCAGACCAGACAGCCGGACTGGCCGTCTCTGCTGTTGCCTCAACTCCAATAGTTCCGGACTCTCCTGACGTTAGTGATTTCTCCCTGCCGTTCCAGCTGGAGGTGGATGCCAGCGGGGTGGGAGCTGGAGGGGTGTTATTACAGGAAGATCACGATGGTGTCAGTCACCCGGTTTGTTATTTCTCCCGGAAGTTTAACAAACATCAACTAAACTATTCCACTATTGAAAAGGAGACTTTGGTTATGTTGTATGCGTTGCAACATTTTGAGGTGTATGTCGGTTCGAGCGTATTACCAGTGGTAGTATACACCGACCACAACCCATTGGTTTTTCTGTCGCGGATGTACAACCACAATCAGCGCCTCATGCGTTGGGCGCTCATAGTGCAAAATTATAACCTCAGCATAAAGCATAAGAAGGGGTCTGATAATGTGTTGGCGGATGCTCTGTCTCGTAGTTGAAATCTCTGTTGCTGTCGACTCGTTCTACTGTATGTTGCTGTCGACTTGTTCTATTTTGCTGTCGACTCGTTCTACTGTATATT
Organism: Notolepis coatsorum; assembly: GCF_963971535.1. Classification (NCBI taxonomy): domain Eukaryota; kingdom Metazoa; phylum Chordata; class Actinopteri; order Aulopiformes; family Paralepididae; genus Notolepis; species Notolepis coatsorum. The sequence goes on along the minus strand of NC_140165.1, from coordinate 137,923,296 downwards.
GCTGTCGACTTGATCTATTTTTTCTGTCTACTCGGTCTATGTTGCTGTGGACTCGTTTTATGTTGCTGCTAGTTTTTTCATAGCTCTTTGTTTTGGAGTGCATGTTATCTCGGGGATGTTATCTCGTTGTTAAAAAAGAAAAAAAAAACATGTTTAGTTGGTAGTTTATGTAGGCATGTTTTTTGTCTTATGTATGGGGGTGTTACATCCCAATGTATATATTCCCCAGTGTGTGTCTCCATGTGTGTGTGTTCTCCATTTTGTTTCCTCCCTCCAGCCATTGTTCCCTTCCCCATTGGTCCCTGCCAGGCCAATCCTTCCATTATTGCAACACAGCAGTGATTGGTGGTTGGCTTTCCAGACTCTAACACTCAATCCACACACCCCAATCATGGATCACCCCACACCTGTTAAAACATGGCTTTCTCCCTTCAGTCTTTCTCTCTCTCTGGCATGAGGCTAGGCCTAGTGTTATTTTGTGGCATTGTACTTTGATAATATCCCTTTTTGTTTATAGGCCTTTGTAATAGTGAAAGTGCCTTTGTGATTGTATGGCCGCAGAGAGAGCATTGTTACCTATAGATTGTTTTGTTATGTTTCCATTTTGTTGTATGTATCATTAATGTGTTTTTCTCCTCCTTTCTCAGGAAGCACAGATGGAGTGAGCTGCCATTTCCTTTGGATATTGTTTTCTCCTGTTTTGGTTAGGTAAGAGTAGTTTAGGTAATGTAATTTCTTTTACCATAGATTAGATTGGGTTTATTTGGAGTATAGTGGTGTTTGTTTGTTGTTTTGGCCTGGGCTCACCCCTGAGCTACATGTGCTTCCTTTGCATTTACCAATAAATATCATTGTTGTTTACAAACGTGGTCCATCTTTTCTGTCAACCAACTGTTATGTTACAGCCCTTTACCCTTAGACACACAGGGGTCGTAACAAAGGCCCTCGACCTAGCATACCGTGCGGCAAAGGGAACCGCTCCCGCCTACCTCCAGTCAATGGTCTCTAACTACACACCCTCAAGACCCCTACGCTCTGCGTCTTCTGGCCGCCTCAGATCTACTCCTATCCAAGCTCCCGGAGGGTCATCAAAGAGAAGCCGCCTATTCTCAGTCCTTGCCCCACAATGGTGGAATGAACTACCCATCCCAGTTAGGACAGCCGAATCCTTGTCGCACAGAACTTGTAAGTCGCTTTGGATAAAAGCATCAGCTAAATGACTAAATGTAAATGTAAATGTAAATAGGTGCTGGTTCCTATCTGGGCGGTCCCGGATCTTGTTCGATCAGGATCCGGCACAAATCTTACCCTGGTTATATGTACATTGAATAAGTATAACAACCATTGTTTTGTACATGGCAAAGGAAGAGACAATGGTTGCTGTTGTGTTGATATGATAAATATATCAACAAAAACATAATAATTTCGTGTCGTATTACTGGATCTTGTAAACAAGTCACAGTAGAACAGTAATATCATGCTTGTCCAATGTTTTACCGTTGTGCACAGAGTTGAGTATACCCGGTTCTCATCTCAATGAAAAATCTTAGTGCATGTTTGAGTTTCAGTGACTACTCTCTCCGCCCATCTCTTTAAGCCACTTGCTATTGTTGTCATTTCCTTTATTTCAACAGTTGTCCGTAACACGTGGCATCACCGGCCCTTTGTCTCATCACCAAGCCACTAGCAGCTGAAGCAAACATCACTGGACACTCTCCGAATCCACACAGTCTGGCCTGTCACTCCAGGAACAATCACACCAATGACTCTGTGGTGTAAACACTCGAGGTGTTAACAATATACTGAGATACATAACGCCAAGCACCACCTCGGATTCCTGTCCCATTAAATGAATTTGACCACTGGGTTATGCACGTGCACATCATATGTTATGTGTGTGTGTGTGTGTGTGTGTGTGTGTGTGTGTGTGTGTGTGTGTGTGTGTGTGTGTGTGTGTGTGTGTGTGTGTGTGTGTGTGTGTGTGTGTGTGTGTGTGTGTGTGCACGCATATCTGTATGCTGTGTATTTGAGTGAAAATAGGATAGGCGGGGGGGTGCATCTTTCATCTCATGCTGCGATCAGGTACTCTACATGATATGATATGATGATACAGGCCCAATTAAGGGATGGGGTTGTGTGAAAAATGTGATGACAGGGCAAGCGGAAGACTAGACTGTGATCTGACATCTGAGTGAGAAAGAGGAAGAGGGTGGTGGTGGGGAAGAGAAAGGGAGGGAGGAGAAGGGATTGCGATGGGGCTGGAGGGATGGATGGAGAGAAGAGTGATGTTGCTTAGGGGAAATGAAGTGGGGGGGTGAATGTTAGGGAGAGCAATGGACAGAATTAATGGGATTAGGAAGGAGGTGAAGACGGAGAGAGAGAGGTGAAGACGGAGAGAGAGAGGTGAAGACGGAGAGAGAGAGGCAAGACAAAGAAAAACCCGGAAGGAGGAATGAAAGATAGGCAGAGTGAAAAAAAAAATAATAGGAGACATTTTTTATCACAACGGAAAAGCCAGATTGACAAGATACCAGAGGAGCTATGAATGAAAACTTCTGATCCACCTTGTTGCTGGATTAATAAAATAGAAGGGAGAACCTGTGACAGTGGAACGGAAACCGGGTTGTATTTTCACTCTGGCAGACAGAACGCACCGTTATATATACAGGCCAAGGCAACACAATTTACTTCTGCTTGTCAAGTTGGTGCAGGTAATGAGCACGCTCATATCTCCTCAGTTATTTTATTATTACTTTTGCATTTGCGTATATATATCCCAGACAGATATGTGAGAGAGAGCACAACAACGTGAGATAAGATTGATGTGGCGCGGCTCCTTTGTACTGTCTTGAGGAGTGTGTTTCCCCCGCGTTGCCCAGGTCCACCAGGGGTAAACTACAGCCGTGTCAGCCACGCTGTGATTTTGATCAGCAAGCGATGCTCCTTTGATACCCACACAGGAACCCAATTATGTCAAACGCACAGTTCTATATACCAGTATAGTTAAAAAAAGAAACATTGCGTGGATGAAAACATAGCGGGAGGAAATAAGCATCGCTCTCAAACAATAGTTTTTTCTAAAGAGACTTTATTTCTTTGACAGAGGTGAACACAAACTCTGATCACGATCAGTTACATTATATGAAATTACTAGAAAGGTTTCACCATATGTATTTGTATGTTTAAACGTGTGCGATGGTTTGCCTGCTGGGTGGCATTAGCCAGTCTAATGAAGTCGTTTCACATCTGGTGTACAATTTAAAGTGACTACACATAATACTTTGCAGCCCCCTCTCGCTTACAATATGTAAATAAAGTACTAATCGACCACAGGAAAAAAGGTACATAATGTATGTTATGTTATAGCCAAAAAGTTATATATTTACATATTGTATTGAAACATTTTTACTTTTAAGTTCCCCTGCTGGGGATCGAACCCTAACCATAACCCTAACTTTATGTCTCAACCATAACCGTTAAGCAAATGTTAAAACTAAACTTAACTCTAACTATAATCTAGTTAGATAGCGGTGAGAGCACTGGAATGAATGAGAGCAACTGCAATTATTGTTGGTTTGACTCCTGGTTACGGCGTTTGTTTTGGACTTTTGCCGATACAATACGCACATAATATTACTTATGGCTATAACATAACGTACACTATGTCCTTTTATTCCTGAGGTCGATTAGCACTTTATTCACGATTTCTGATGAGACCATGTTGCACTTTGATATTCACTTAATTAATGCAGTGTGATATCAATCATTTTGTAAAGGGCACAGAACAACCTGAGAACCAGCTGACTAACAGACAGACATTTAGCTGTACTGCACAATGAGAACTTTAATAGGCAGTTGTTAGATTGCCGGACGGGTGTCTTGAAGCATTGTCTTGATCAAATCCAGTCTTTACTGTGGTTGATCAGGAGCGGACATCTACCTGAAAAGAGAAACATGAAAACAATTAGGATAATAAAAACACAATATCATTTTATAGTTTATTCAATACCCAGTTAACAACTACAGTGCTTCGAATAAACCTCGAGACTTCAACGACAACTCCAATTTGTTCTCTGGCAGACCCAGCCCTTTTAACTTGAGTTACCTCGCAGTCCGTTGGAATAACCCGATCTCGTGTCTCAAAGTGAAATAGGCCAGACTGACATCTTAAGCCAACATATTGGTTTCACAGTCAGCACCGTGAAACACACATGACGATTGTATGTACAGTCCGGCATAGCTCAGAGCGCCAAACTGCAGCACTTGTTGTAGAATTTCATCACATTTTAAACTTGAGGCCCTGGGATGAAAGGAGGCCTCTGAGCCACTGTGTACTACAGGGCGACAAAGGACGGAACAATAGACGTTGACATGAGCCCCCTCATATCACACTGCACTTTCCTCCCATTGTCCTCTCCTGCACTTCTCACATGTATTGTCTTACACGATATCCTTAGAACCCGATAAGATGCCTGCTGAAGTATTTTTATTTTTTTTTTGTGGCTGAGGACACAGGCCTGGGAGGTTCTCAGGGTTACAGCTGCTTATTATTCTCCCACAGAATGTAGAATCTAGGAGGGGAACGCCTTATCGGATCCCCGTGTACAGCCACCCTAACCTGGGTTACCTCCCTCCCAACCTGCCCCCCATACCTGACACTCCCTTCCACCAGAAAAGGCATTATGGTATTAGGTTTCCTCGAAACTAGATGCCGTTGACAAGTATGGGAGGTATTCCGGATTTGCTCAATGGGGCCCTATATGAATGTATGTGCTGGTTTTTACGGTCAGTATAGAAGCGGCTGGGGTCATTTGAGACCAACGGTGAGGTCGTCTGACCAGCTCAGTGTAAATCTACAGTGTATGGACAACACAGATAGTGTTGGTGGAGCAGTATATCATTTTCTGTGACTTCAGCTAAGATTCCCTCACACATACCTGGCCAAAATATATATATATATATATATATATACTGTATATTTGAATATGCTTTCAACTATACACATTAGTTGAGGCTGTGATATGAATGTGGTGTGTTGGCATGATGGTGATGATGGTAGAATATTGATAATGTGTGCTAGTTATGATGTTGTATAATTTAGTTTTTCTTTTGTTTTGATGGTAGTCATATATAGTCAAATGGAATCCAAGATTGCAAAGTGACATTGATTCATAATTAGAAAGATTCAAAAACATTGAATCAACGTTGAATTAATGTTGACAACTGATGCTCTTTTTTATGATGGAAAGGCAACATTGAATAAAAATTTAGTCAATGCTGACAACTACATTCCTAACGTTGATTCAATGTTATACAATGGCATGCACATATCTTGATTCTGATTGGCTGAAACAGTCAAGTTAGACGTTGTTATTTCGTATAACACACTTTATTTCGAGCCATTTAGCATGTACAAAAAAAACACAAATCAAATTATAAGTTGGCTGAAAATGGTAAGGCTGAAGCTACAAGCTTGTAGCCCCTTTCGTGACTGTGATGCATTGATTGATTGATTGATTGAAAAGTTTATTAACAGATTGCAGAATGGGTACAGTACAGTACAGCTCAATACATACAATTGTTAAGGGGATGCAGACCAGAGAAAGACTTTCGTCTTGTTTACATCAGGGTCCCCCATTTTCAATTCATCATATGACACACACGACATACAGATAGACAGTACTGCTACATCTATACATTTATGACATATCAGATTTACAAATACAGTACTGTTTGTGATACAAAAATAGTCTAAAAGTATATACATTTGACGAAGAAACTGTACATTGGAGGAGGTTGGGTAGGTGGGGTGGAGGGGGGGTTGGGTAGGTGGGGTGGGGTGGGGAAACTGTACATAGGAGGTGGTTGGGGGGGGGGGGGGGGGGTTGGGTAGGCGGGGTGGGGTGGGGGGGTAACTGTACATTGGATTATCGACGAAACCTTACTTGGTCCCAAGAAGAGGGTCTCGTGTATTATTGGGTTAGGACATTTACTGTACATACTAGGTAAATTACTGTACATTGGAGGGGGTTGGGTTAGGACATTTACAGGGGCCAGTTTCGAATTGCAGTCTCCCGTCGTAGGTGCTCTTTGAGAGTGGTTTTGAAAGTGGGTAGTGATTCACATTCCTTTACAGCTGTGGGTAGGGCTTTCCACATTGATGTGGCATAATTGCAAAACGTGTTTAGTCCCTTGTTTGAGCCGAATCTGGGTTTAACATGGTTTGTGGAGCTCCCTCTGGTGTCTACTAGTGGATCTACTATTGGATCTACTTTCTCTGTGGATGGTTTTGTGAATAAATCCCCATTATGCTTCAATTACTGTGTGTTTATTGTATAGCAATAAGGTTGGGTGAATTGGGCCATTGTATAAAAGCATTACATCACTTGAATTTGTGTGTTATACTCATTAGATCACGCCTAGGGGGGTCTAACGACCCTCCGCTGCGTGTCGGGCCTAACAACCACCCCTAGGCGTGATCTAATGAGTATAACACACTCCTGTGCTTGATGTAATGCTTAATTATTCACCTTGACGCTTCAACATTAATCCAACGTTGTTTGTATATAAGTTTGCTATCTGGGAAGTCTTTATGGCGTGTACCTCCATCTCTTTATCACGTATGCTGTATACTTGCTGCTGTGAGACAATCAAATTCCCCTTGATCTGTCTTTCCAGGTACCTGAACAGCTTCAGAGGTGGACACATCCGTCAAAAGATCAAATCAATCATATCATATAATTTAAAAAGAAGATAAATAATCTACTATCTTGTACCAGGTCAGCTTCCTCAACAAATATCATATCCCTGACTGTTCTGGGTTGGCAGTGGGTCCCAGGGCTTTTCAAGGGCTAAACTCAACCCAACTCCAAAAAAGATGAAGAGGAGCAGAGTTCAAACAACTCAGGCACAACCACCCTGCCTGTTCAGAGCAGCTCAAGGGCACAACACTCCCTGCCTGCCTGTCTGCTTGTGGCAGCTGATCTGAGCCCAAGCTACTATACATACGGTATGCCTCTCTCTCTCGCTCTCTCTCTCTCTCTCTCTCTCTCTCTCTCTCTCTCTCTCTCTCTCTCTCTCTCTCTCTCTCTCTCTCTCTCTCTCTCTCTCTCTCTCTTTCTCTCCCTCCCTCCCTCCATCTCTTTCTCTACATCCTCCTTCTCCTCTCCTCTGCTGTGATGACTCTGCAGTTTAGCACCTATATAGTGATGGACGCATCAGAGTGCATGTGCGCTTGCGTGCATGTGTGTGCGTGCGCGTGTGTGCGCACGCGCGCGTGTGTGTGTGTGTGTGTGTGTGTATGTGGGTGGGTGGGTGTTGGTGATGTATGCCAGTATCTCAAATGACACCATTATCCAGGTGAGAGTGTATTCAAGTAGGTTTAACATTGTGTTTGATGCATATATACACATATGTGCATATGCACATGTATGTATGTGCATGTGTCTGCGCCGTGTACAAAAGCACACTAATGGATGTCTGGTTCATATACTCTACAGCTTATGCAACATGCTACAGTAGATGTCTGGTTCATATACTCTACAGCTTATGCAACATGCTACAGTAGATGATGTCTGGTTCATATACTGTACAGATTATGCAACATGCTACAGTAGATGCTGTCTGGTTCATACAGTATACTCTACAGCTTATGCAACATGCTACAGAAGATGATGTCTGGTTCATATACTCTACAGCTTATGCAACATGCTACAGTAGATGATGTCTGGTTCATATACTCTACAGCTTATGCAACATGCTACAGTAGATGTCTGGTTCATATACTGTACAGCTTATGCAACATGCTACAGTAGATGATGTCTGGTTCATATACTGTACAGCTTATGCAACATGCTACAGTAGATGATGTCTGGTTCATATACTGTACATCAGTGGAGGTTATTCCATGACAACACGTGAGGCAGAACTTCACTCATAATTATTATTAATTTACATATATATATATATTTTTTTTATTATTATTATTATTATTATTATTATTATTATTATTATTATTATTATTATTATTATTATTATTATTATTATTATTATTATTATTATTATTATTATTATTATTATTATTATTATTATTATTATTATTATTATTATTATTATTATTATTATTATTATTATTATTATTATTATTATTATTATTATTATTATTATTATTATTATTATTATTATTATTATTATTATTATTATTATTATTATTATTATTATTATTATTATTATTATTATTATTATTTTATTAGAAATGTTTTCCTCTGTAAAAAAAAAAGGCCAGTGAATAAATTTTTTCTTCAAAAATGGCCAAGTGACAGCTCTGAGCTCTCTGATCAGGCCTGCTCCCATAACTGCAGTAATGGCAAGCTGTCAATCACGCAGTGCAAATAAACTGCACGGGTTGATCTTAGGAATATAATTATCCAATCAAAATAGGGTAGGGTAGGCGGGTTCAGTATGCGCACGTGATTGATAGGCATTCACGCCGTGCCACACAAACATAAGATCCAATCAGAGACGCACAGCGGTGCGAAGACGCAAACATAGGCTATGGAAAAAAAGCACGCACCTCGACTGCGTTTGTTTACAAAATCATTTGTTGAAGAAGCTAACTTGTTGGAGCTAACGTAGCTAAAGGGATACCACCGCAGCTACCAGGCCCAGGGTGGAGTGTTTTGTTATTGTTCATGAACTTATTGTGCATCGTTTGATGATATATATATTTTTTATTATATCAACAGAACAATGTTTAGTGGATTTCGACAGCATCCTCACGCAAATGAAGGATCGATTAGATCACAAAAGACTGCTGTTTGTTGCATTGCCTGTTTGCAAGCAGACGAGGTCATTGAACGTTTCATCAGAAAATATCGAAGGATGGATTTAATTGACAAGTGATCAGATGGGACGGACACTATTTTCTCGTAAGAAGTACATCAAATGGTGAGTGGATTTAAAATATATATATATATATATATATTGGGCCCCTGCGTCCAGTGTGTCATGACGTGTGTGTGGCTGAAATGCGTGCGTTTACTTTCGAATTACCCACGTAATTGTCCTTGTGTTACATAAAACCCATCTGTGGCCTTGTGCAGAGGAAGGTGGTAAATACATGTTAGATATTCCAATGTACAGTTTTGCTTGTACAGTTGTACAAGGATGTACCATTGACTCAGAATGGTCTGTTTTATTGAAATCGTCACAGCAGTATAGTTTGTTTATACTTCAGAAGTATGATATTTAAACATGGTCCCCAAAATGAATGGAAGCGAATGAGGAGCCTGACACCTGGGAGGAATGCGGGTGTTGCAGCCTTGGGGATGTTTTAAAAATATAATTTACTATATAATATAATATAATAATTTGTGCTTCACCAAGAAATTTGGTCAGCAGCCGCCACTGCTGTACAGCTTATGCAACATGCTACAGTAGATGCAGGGACTACAAAGGGACTACGTGGCATTGACGGCACGCCTTGAAAAGTTCACAAACAGGAATGAATGTTACAAAGTTAAAGGGGCATTTCACCAAAAGACAATGCTGATTTATTTTGCACATAATTTCACACACATCCAAAAGATCTAAACAGTTTTGTACACACTAATTTTGTCTGACAGTCATTGAGAGGAAATTAGTTTGAATACGTCCACCAGTGATGAATCCTTGTGTTGTCTTAATTACAGCACCCTGAAATGATGTAGATGAAATAGCAATAGCAATACCTTCTCATAGGGACTGCTATACCTTATCATTCCATTGAGCTGTAATTAACACAACACAAGGATTCAATGTCCCGAAGACATCACTGGTGGCCATATTCAAACTCATGTACTCTCAATAACTGTCAGACTAAATTAATGTGCACAAAATTGTTTAGAGTTGTGCCCCAATAAGCACATTTTTCAAGCACATTCACCTCACAGAGAAGCCTCTGATGGCACCTTTTCCCACTCATCATCACGTTTCAAATATTTTTGTAACGCTACACATGAAAAATGTGATTTACCAGATTCCACGTGTGCCAACATGATTTAAAATGTGATTTACCAGATTCCACATGTACCAACATGATTTAAAATGTGATTTACCAGATTCCACATGTATATACATGATTTACAGTCAAATGTGATTTACCAGATTCCACATGTGCCAACATGATTTAAAATGTGATTTACCAGATTCCACGTGTGCCAACATGATTTAAAATGTGATTTACCAGATTCCACATGTACCAACATGATTTAAAATGTGATTTACCAGATTCCACATGTACCAACATGATTTTAAATAGTTTATACCAGATTCCACGTGTACCAACATGATTTTAAATAGTTTATACCAGATTCCACATGTACCAACATGATTTTAAATAGTTTATACCAGATTCCACATGTACCAACATGATTTTAAATAGTTTATACCAGATTTCACATGTACCAACATGATTTAAAATGTGATTTACCAGATTCCACATGTACCAACATGATTTTAAATAGTTTATACCAGATTCCACTAGGGACCAACATGATTTTAAATAGTTTATACCAGATTCCACATGTACCAACATGATTTAAAATCGTTTTGACCAGATTCCACATGTACCAACATGATTTTAAATCGTTTTTGACCAGATTACACATGTACAGTACCAACATTTTAAAATTGTTGATTTAAAATACGGAATTGTCACGGTATCACATGTAAAGCATTGCTTTCACATACAGTATGTTGTTACATATGCAATCATGATGTGCGTCACGTGAGCCACGTGGGATGACTGCGTGTGACAATATGTAAAATAAAAGTGTGACACATGATATCATAACAATTGTGTGTGAAATCATTTGTAGCAGAACTGGAATCATGTACGACTTGTGAAGTGTTCCAAAAACACACTGGAAAAGAAATTCATGTTGCTTTTTTGTCAAAATAATAATAATAACTTTATTTGTATAGCACCTTTCATGCAAAAATGGCAGCTCAAAGTGCTTATCAATTAAATACTTTTGTTTACAACTTAAATCAAGTAGTATCGGCGACACAGCTCTACAAAACCCGCTGCGGCCAGTAGTTATGCTCCCCATCACTACACTCATTTATGCAGTGGGGGGAAAATCCCGGATTTTTCCCAGAGTCCTCTCCCCTCATCCACCAAAAAAAAGGATTTTGTGTCAAAGCGTCTCTCGGGAGACTGACACAAAGACAGAAAGTAGGGCCTGATGTCGCCCCAAGTCTGAAAACAGGGTGGAGGAGTTGCCCCCCTCATATAACAACTCCCAGCAGACTGCAGCGCTTCCGTAGGGAGGCGTGAGACCCACTACTGAGCCACAGAGGAGGGAGACGTGAGACCCACTACTGAGCCACGGAGGAGGGAGACGTGAGACCCACTACTGAGCCACGGAGGAGGGAGGCGTGAGACCCACTACTGAGCCACGGAGGAGGGAGACGTGAGACCCACTACTGAGCCACAGAGGAGGGAGACGTGGATGGAGGCCAATCAGAATGGGAGGACGGGGGAAATTATACAGTGCACGCAGTGGGGTGACGCGCACGCATGCACCGACACACAAACACAGATACACATGCATGCATACACACAGAGGGGCACACACACATAGGGCGAACAGAGGCACGTGCATTTACAGTGCGTTCCAGATTTACATTGTCTTTGGCTTGTGTGTGCATGGTGTACATATAGACACGGACAGACAGGCAGACACACACAGAAAAACATACAGAAAACACCTCTCTCTCTCCCTCTCTGTATGTCTCTCTTTCTCTCCCCCATTCTCTCTCCCCTCTCTCTCTCCTCCCTCTCTCCTCTCTCTCCTCCCTCTCTCTCTCACACACACACACACACACACACACACACACACACACACACACACACACACACACACACACACACACACACACACACACACACACACACACACACACACACACACACACACAGACACACACAGACACACAGAAAAACATACAGAAAACACCTCTCTCTCCCTCTCTGTATGTCTCTCTTTCTCTCCCCCATTCTCTCTCCCCTCTCTCTCTCTCCTCCCTCTCTCCTCTCTCTCCTCCCTCCCTCTCACACACACACACACACACACACACACACACACACACACACACACACACACACACACACACACACACACACACACACACACACACACACACACACACACACACACACACACACACACACACACACACACACACACACACATGCTCCTTGACTCGGGACCTTTAGGGAGACATATTCCTTTTCATCTGTCAGTGTGGATGGAAACAGACATGTTCAAAAACACACAACAATGGCCTTGGCAGCAGTAAGGAGGCTCTGTGTTTTGTATGCTTGGAGCGCTGCATTATATCCTAAGTGTCTAGGAGCCCCAGCATAGTAAATAATGGATACTCCTCTCTCTGCACTGAACCCCCCCCACTCCCCCATTTTCACTTCAGGGACCAGCCATGGTTTACCTGTATATAAATGCCCTTTCTGTGTCTTTGGAGAAATGGATATGGCACTAAAGGATGTGGGTCAGACGATTTCATTAGCACAGCATTTCTCTCTCTGTGTCTCCTTCAATCAGCCGTTTGACAGAAGCAATGTCACTCAAAATGTCTTACGGACATTCCGGAATAGAACCCCTCGTAGGGAAATAAAATAATGTGGCGGTGGGAGAGGGGGGTGGGGGGGGGGGTGTTGATCCATAGCGAAGAATTCTTGAAATATAGCCCCATATAACAGAAAGTGATATTTGAAATGGAGAGATTCTATTCCTCACCTCCAATGTCAGGTTCAATATCCTTGGGTTTCTCCTTCTCAGACAGGCTGACTGCTCACTCTGCTGCTCCCTTATTGGTTGTGATCTCCATGGCTCCTCTTCTCCCCTGAAGACAACAAGGAGGCAATGACTTGTTATTGTTTTGCACTGCAGATAATAATGCACATTTACCTGATTTGTACATAGATACGATGCATAGATACGATGCATATGCACACACATACACACACACACACACACACACACACACACACACACACACACACACACACACACACACACACACACACACACACACACACACACACACACACACACACACACACACACACACACACACACACACACACACACACACACACACACACACACACACACACACACACACACACACACACACACACACACACACACACAATCCTCTCTGCGGGGTCTGTGGGCTGGTGAGGTTGAGTGTGAGTTAGTGGTGGGGACCTTGACAATAACAACTTTTGGGAACCTCTACTGCAGTCGTGCCCAACCAGTCGACTGCGATCGACCGGTAGATTGCGGGCTGATTTCAAGTAGACCCAGAGATTATATTGGAAAATCATTTAATTTAATTTGATTTGGAGGGGAGGACAAAAAAACGTTTGAGTCAGTAGTCAGGCAGCCTGAGCCAATCGATACCGTCTACATTCCGTACATTCCGGACTCTGCGCCGAGCTACCGGAAAGCCCCAGCGTCAGCGCCGCAAGCAAGACCACCACCAGCAGAACCGGAGCAGCCAAAAGACCAAAAACATATCATTTCCATGAAGAGTGGGAGGAGGCTTACTTTTTTGTTTATTTCAACGCAAAATCAGTCTTACAAACAAACCGTGTCCGTGCCGAAAAAGGGTCATTTGGAGCGGGTCATTATACAACGATGCACAAGAAACACCACTCGGATTTTCCCCCAAAAACAATCCTACGAAGAACAGAACTCCAGCAGATGAAGTCTTCACTAGTGGGACAACAGTCCACTTTTACGAAGCCCAAAACCAAGGCAAAAGCTGCAACAATTGCATCTTATCGTGTCAGTCACGTTCTCGCTAAAAATAAAAAATCCTTCAAAGACGGCGACTGTGTAAAAGAGGCATTGACTGTGGCTGCCGATTCACTCACAACAACTGGCTTTTGAATTTGGCATTCTTAACCGATGTCACTGGCATGCTGAATAACCTGAATTTAGAGCTGCAGGGAAAGGATAAATGTGTAATAAACATGATCAGCTCAGTGAATGCTTTTAAAAGCAAGCTCACCATGTGGGCAAGAAGGCTGCAACGCAGTGACCTGAGCAACTTTCCTCACATGCAAGCAGAACTTCAACGTCAGGGTGAGACACAGCACAGTTTGATTGCACACATTATGAGGAGCAAGTTCAAAGCATCTTGTCAGAGTTTGATAAGCGCTTCACAGACTTTTCAACACTTGAACCTGTTGCAAGCTACATGTGTTTTCCATTTGGAACTGTAGATGTGGATGACATCACATCCAATGTGGCCACACTGTTTAATCTGGACAGCCTTGCTGTGGAGAACGAGCTCCTCACACTTAAAACTGACATTGAGATTAAAGCCAGGGCAACACAAGGGATGAATAATAATAATAATAATAATTAATAATAATAATAATAATAATAATAATAATAATAATAATAATAATAATAATAATAATAATAATAATAATAATAATAATAATAATAATAATAATAATAATAATAATAATAATAATAATAATAATAATAATAATAATAATAATAATAATAATAATAATAATAATAATAATAATAATAATAATAATAACTTTATTTGTATAGCACTTTTCATATAGAGGTTGCAGTTCAAAGTGCTTCACAACAGTAAAAAATACAGGCATAAGCGAGCATAAAAAAGGTAGCAAGGTATGGTGAATCACAGTGTTTCACATTAGGATCTAGCATCCCAATAGGCTCTCTGTTTCAAGTTTCATTCAGTAATACAAATAATAAAAATAGTTTTACATGATTCAGTTTAAAAATAGTCTAAAAATTATAAAATAGAACGGACATACAACAGGGTATTTAACATACAACAGAGCAGTGCATCAGTAAGAAGTAAAAAGTGTGATAAGATAGTTCTCTTAAAATTACAGTGCATATAAAATTAGCATAGAACCGACACATGAATTTGATAGGCAGTGTATAAAAGTAAGCAGGGTAAGAATAGTGCAGGTAAGTACAATTTGTGTCAGGATATCCCTGATGTTTCATTGAAATGCCTGAGCAAAGAGATCTTTTGAAGATGATCGCAGTGTTCTTGCTGGCGTGTAATTTATTAGAGTGTTGGCGATATAGCTAGGTCCCTGTCCATTTAGAGCTTTGTATGTAAGGAGAAGGACCTTAAAGTAAATTCTAAATGTTACAGGAAGCCAGTGTAAAGCAGCTAAGACTGGACTAATGTGCTCTCAAGGGATGAAGGCAGAGTTCTGGGAGCTACTGCTGCCTGAGAAGTACCCCAACCTCAGGAGATGTGCCATGAACTTAACAGCATTTTTTGGATCAACCTACCTGTGTGAGTCTGCTTTCTCTCACATGAAGATCATTAAGTCCAAGTACAGGACCACAATGACAGATGACCATCTTGTGGACTGCCTGAGGCTTGCAACCTGCTCCTACAACCCAAACTAGCTTCCTCTTCCCAGTGCCAGAATTCTCACTAAGGTAAAGACTGACATTTAATTCTACAAAAAAAAAAGATAAAGGAGAACTATCAGTGACTGTTGACAGACCTTTTTGTGGAATTGTTTTTTGATTGTATTCCACTTTTGCTTTGGCAATGTAAACATGTTTTCTTTGAATTTAATTGACTGTGTGTGTTGTCAGTTGCAATGTGACAGCTCTGTTTACACATCATTCCTATTCCCTTTTAATTGTACATATATCATTTTTGTTTTGATTGTATTGTTCCACTTTTGCTTTGGCAATGTAAACATATGTTTTCTCATGCCCATTGAATTGAGTGTGTGTTGTCAGTGTGTATGCAGAGTGTGAAATAAATGGGTCATGCTGCCTGCATGCCCAACGTGAGAAGTTACAGTCTTGTCATTCTTGTAATTCCTACACTACACTGTTACAATGATATATAAAATATCATATATATTTGTTTTTATCCACTTGTTCCCCTCTTTTTCTATTTTTCTCCCATCCCAATTCCACTGTGCCAATTCTCCCCTCCCCTGTCTTGAACGTTGCTCGCATATGCCCCCCACTGGCCGGTTGTAGGGAGGATAGAAGCCTTGCATCACGTGTCCCCTCCGATACACGAGGAGGCAGCCTGTCACATCTTTTCACCTGCCAGCGCGGACTCTCATTGGCGAGGTGTAACGTCTGGGAGGCTCACACTACCCCCGCCATTTCCTGTCTCTGCTGTGCAGGCGTCCCCAACCGACCTGTAGGAGTCGCTGTCCACAACGTCCAGATTACCACCCATCAACTTCCACCCGCTAACTCTGCCAATTGAGTTAGTATGACGGCTGGCCCAAGCCGGAGGCAACGCCGACAGCCGGAGTCGAACCCGGTGTCTCTTGCGTTGGTGACGAGCGCAATGTCCGCTGCGCCACACACCCACCCTCAATATCATATTATATTATATACCCATTCAATATGCACATGACAGAAAATATTATATGCCATAATATTTTCTGTCATGTGCATATTGAATGGGTATTACTAATACTATTACTACTAATACTAGCCGAGAGTAGGTCAAATTTGGGCTGGTAGCTCTCGGCTAGGTGGCAAATTAAAAAGTAGATCTTGGTTCAAAAAAGGTTGGGCATCCCTGCTCTACTGCAACATAGTGGAGGCATAAATATAGCCATCGATGTATGTACAGTAGAAACAGAGACATACTGTATGTGTGTTGAGAAGAGGACTCCACTGACGAAGCTCTTCCCCTGCACGACTTCTAGGGCAAAGACTTTGTGACCTACTTGTCCCTCTATATCTGGTGCCTGTGCATGAGCATATATGACAGCAGAGTCACAGCGCTGGGAAGACTATACTGCAACACTCCACAACTAACTCTCCATGGTCATCCTACCCGCACTTATTTTGAGGATACATGGAAAGGGTTTCAGCTACGGTGAATTATTTACTTGATTCAGGATTCAGCCTTTAACCCTAGTAGCAAATGCAGGGTTTAGCCCTCAGGGTTAAAAATACACCCCCGAGGATCCGGGCTGGCTGTTTGTCTCTGTGTGTGTGTGAGTGTGTGTGTGTGTGTGTGTGTGTGCGTGTGTGTGTGTGTGTGTGTGTGTGTGTGTGTGTGTGTGTGTGTGTGTGTGTGTGTGTGTGTGTGTGTGTGTGTGTGTGTGTGTGTGTGTGTGTGTGTGTGTGTGTGTGTGTGTGTGTGTGTGTGTGTGTGTGTGTGTGTGTGTGTGTGTGTGTGTGTGTGTGTGTGTGTGTGTGTGTGTTGGGGGTTAGGGGGGCATTGGATGTATAACGTATACCTCATAACATAGATGACCTCTGTCGTGGAAATATATTATCATACCATTGTGGTATTGTATGAGAGGGCGCTGTCATCAGATATCAACGTAGTATGTGCGTTTCTCTTTAAGAGAAGCACACATTAGCCAGTCAAAACAATTTGGTTATGATCTATGTTGATCCTTGCTATAAGGCCATAAGTGACATTGTTATGGGATCCGCTCTGTTTTCCTTGTAAAGCAGCCATAATAGTCATTTCAGCCAATCCTCAGGGTGATGTTCCAGTTCCTTCCACGTCATATGTATATATTAATTTTGTATTAACGGTCTTGCGGGACGAGAGATCGTCCTCACTTGGTGATCGGACATTTGTTTACATGGTCTGATCTTCAACTGTGCATTCCTTATCAATTGATCTATGTGAGGAATTAAATCTATTTTCTATTTCCTTATTTCAACTTTTGGACTCAGAACAAGTTATTGCTCATGATTATATTATCAAGAGGAGGGAACTGTCGTGGAAATATATTATCATACCATTGTGGTATTGTATGAGAGGGCGCTGTCATCAGATATCAACGTAGTATGTGCGTTTCTCTTTAAGAGAAGGCACACATTAGCCAGTCAAAACAATTTGGTTATGATCTATGTTGATCCTTGCTATAAGGCCATAAGTGACATTGTTATGGGATCCGCTCTGTTTTCCTTGTAAACCAGCCATAATAGTCATTTCAGCCAATCCTCAGGGTGATGTTCCAGTTCCTTCCACGTCATATGTATATATTAATTTTGTATTAACGGTCTTGCGGGACGAGAGATCGTCCTCACTTGGTGATCGGACATTTGTTTACATGGTCTGATCTTCAACTGTGCATTCCTTATCAATTGATCTATGTGAGGAATTAAATCTATTTTCTATTTCCTTATTTCAACTTTTGGACTCAGAACAAGTTATTGCTCCATTATTATATTATTAATCTCCCATAACACCTCTCACACACACACACACACACACACACACACACACACACACACACACCACACACACACACACACACACACACAAACACACTTTTACTCGCACTTAGATACTATCTCTCACACACAAACAAACAAAACAAACAAACAAACACATTCTCACTTATACTCACACATTCTCTCTCTCTATCTATCTCTCTCTCACACACACACACACACACACACACACACACACACACACACACACACACACACACACACACACACACACACACACACACACACACACACACACACACACACACACACACACACACATACTCACACACCTACACACACACACACACACACACACATACACACACACACAGGAACTCATCAGAGCATCATTACGAGGGTACTTTCAGAGAGAGAGGCTATGACGTCCCAGATGGGATTATTATAACAGCTTGATCTGTGGCAAGAGCTACACTTGTGACTCTCTGTGTGTGTGTGTGTGTGCGTGTGCGTGTGTGTGTGTGTGTGTGTATGTGAATGTGTATTTGTGTGTGTTGTTTGTTAGAGAATAACGTCTGAAGTGAGAGATGTCTCCTCGCCCCCTGCTCTCTGACCTTTCCTCTGTGACCTCTGACCTTTCCTCTGTGACCTGAGTGAACCTGAGTGAGCACCTCTCTCCAACTGTGAAAATATAAATGACATAAAACTCTGTAAACCGCTAGCAAGAAGCAGGTTTCTATTTGCCGGCATCACAGTATACGGCCATGATAAACAGCTACAGCCAGTATGACATTATTATACAGTGATATTATACATTATGTGATATTATACATCATACAGTGACATTATTTGTCACTTACACGTCACGTACAATGACAGTACACTGTAGTTACAGCTGACTATCAGACATCAGCTGTAGTTAATTGGAGAATGCGAGGTATGTACGTCTTTGTCACGTTGGAACCACATACAGCAACATGGTTGGACACAGGATGTGTTGTTATCCATGGCGTGCTATGTTGAGAAGACGTGTTGGAAAAGGGAGTTCCTCAGAGCGCTATCTGGAATTCTTGAACTCTATAGCTTTCGATGATCATTGTCGATTGTTCAGTTCTCAACATTCTGATCATCTCAAAGGGTTCATGACAAACCAACAGTGGTTTGAAAAGTGCACATCCTTCTGTGAAGAGTCCACGGGATCTGAAAGTAACAGCGCTGTCTGTCTGTCCGTCTCTGCTAGCGACAATCTCATTCAGTAATGAGGGAGCGTGAATAAAACGGACAAATCCACATTGAGCCTGTGAATCAGAGGCAGAGTGCTGCATGCAAGGTGTGGGTCTAATATATGCTGCCTAACTGAAGCAGCATTCACTGTCTGACCGAGTGAATATTAATGTCTCTGAGATATGTGGGTCTTAATGGATCTGAGTGCACACACGCACACACACAGACGTGCA
>NC_140165.1:137881736-137893376 GCF_963971535.1 Notolepis coatsorum | reverse complement strand
AACCACAAAATAACAACATAAATAATAATAATACAAAAGTAAAACTGAATAAAGAATCAACCCTCCCCTAGCCCTACTACTCCTACCAGCTGGTATTGTTGAATTATATTAGTGATGAAGAGCTACCTCAGCCTACAGGGGTCATCAGCTCATCAGCGGGTGGCGCTAGCCTAGGCTTCTCCACAGCCCTGAATGCACTGAATTCATTACCCCAGGAGCACAGATGGTGTCTGGCTGCCTGTCTCACTCAAGTTCAAGTTCAAGTCCAGGAGACACACACACACACACACACACACACACACACACCAACACACACACACACAGAGGAGAAGAGAGAGACACAAGGACCAAGCCAGACAGGCAGACGTTGTTGACTGAGACACAGCCATTGTTCCCCTTCATTAGCATGATGTAGTAAGTATAGCCTATAGACTTGCTAGCTATACTGTCCACAGCTGACACACACACACACACACACACACACCACACACACACACACACACACACACACACACACACACACAACACACACACACACACACACACACACACACACACACACACACACACACACACACACACACAGACGTAGACATAGATATACATAAGCACACAAGGGTATGCATGCACAAATAAACACAGAAAAAGACACACAAACACACACACACAAACACAACAGAGTCTATCACCATGCCTGACATGTCAGTTCAGTGAAACTGGCTGTGATGGTTTTGAATGCAGCTTGCTAATGCTGGGGATGATACTGAACCACTTCATGGTGGCTCACAATCACCAACTGATATGCTGTGTGAGAGAAATAGAAAGAGCCACTGTGGCCACTGACTGTTTACAACCGCGTCGTCTTGCAAAACAGGCTATAGTCAATTTCCAACCGTTTTTGCCACCGCAAACCGAGGTGGAAGCAGGGCCACACTGAGTGACAATATACAATACAGCATCACAACGTGTCTATTAACAACAGCAAGCGTATGATGACTATATTTGCATTCTTTGTCTGGCGTAGAAATAACCCAGGGCCGAGACTTATCATAAACCCACTACTACACCTGCCATATTACAATGGCATTATTAGCCGACAACGTGAGCTCTCCGCACAGAGGAAACACATAAACACCTCCAGCACGCTCACATAAAATATGCTGATTACCCGTCATCCAATCAAATGAATATGGAAAAACATGCCGCGGTCGCCATGGTTATGTTACTCAACCAATCACGTGACAACAATGGCTGCGGCGGTACTGTATAGTGTGAGCAAGGAGGGAGGGGACAACAGGACGCACAACAGCCCCCATTACAGAGAGCAGTCACCACCACCCATCTCTACGCATATAGTCAAATCAGATGGCTATATTTCTCTGTGGAAATGGGGACCGTTGAGATGAATGGTGGGACCTCTAATCCTCAGCGGCCCGCTGTACGGCGGCGACGCTTCCATAAATAATATAGAGGCGTCCGTGAAGCTACTTCCCACAGTACAGCAACACACTGCACTCAGTCTCATTCGCGAGAACAGCACCTTCCCTGTGTGTGTGTGTCAGGCATACACATGCAATTTAGACAGATATAAAGTCCAGCGTGATTATAGACTATAAGTGCACACCGTGTTATTAGCCCACTGCAGACTTGTGGCAGTAGTGGCCGCCAGTGGTCATAAAGGCCAAAGAACATTAACGTGAAATACACTCCTGCTCCAGGGACGGAGAGTATAGGAGCATGCGAGCCACTGCCAAACCATATCTCTCCTCCGGTATAGCAGTGCGGGGATGGTGAGGGTAGGTGGGGCGGGGGGTTGGGGGGGGGGGGGGGGGGTGCATGGAAGTGTGATTTGCAGCGGTCTGAGACATGGGATGCTGCTCTCTCCTGGTAACATCACATCTCAGCATTCCATTGTGAGGCTGTGCATTTGTCTTCAAACTGGGTGGGTTTAGCATCCCGCTATATGTGATGCAGTAGCAGAGTGTGCAGTGAGAGCAGATGTCATATACCTACTGTATAGGCTACCGTTGTACAAAGGGGAAGGAAAGGAACCCTATGACTATGAGTGAACCACAGGACATACTGTACAGACCACCTTACGAAAGCTGTATGCATTTTAAAGATCGGTTTTAGCCTATGTATGGTCAATATATTTTTGTTTATGTAATAACAATTAACAATGTGTTTTTGGGGCAAGGGGACGGTATATAATAACATAAAATAAATCCACAGAAAAAATTTAATTCCTACATTGCAGTAATTTTGTCAGTGGAATAGAAGTATAGGCTATATTTCTGCTAATATATAATGACTGATAAGGACAGGGTGGGTTCATGATAGGACAGGGTGGCTTACGTAATGTTAGGACAGGGTGGGTTAGTTATAGGACAGGGTGGGTTACGTAATGTTAGGACAGGGTGGGTTAGTTATAGGACAGGGTGGGTTATTTATAGGACAGGGTGGGTTACGTAATGTTAGGACAGGGTGGGTTAGTTATAGGACAGGGTGGGTTAATGATAGGACATGGTGGTTAGTTCATATAATATAATCATATAATGAATGATAAAACAGGGTAGGTTAGTTATAGTAAGGGATGGGTTAGTTATGGGTGGGTTCATGATAGGACAGGGTGGGTTAGTTATAGAAATGTGGGTTAGTAATAGGACAGGGTGTGTTAGGTATAGGAAAGGGTGGGTTAACAATATGACAGAGTGGCTTAGTTATAGAAAAGGGTGGGTTAGTTATAGGGTGGGTTAAGGACAGGGTGGGTTAATGGTGAGCCAGGGTGGGTTAGTTATAGGACATGGTGGGTTAATGAGACATGGTGTGTTAGTTATACGACAGGGTGGTTTAATGGTGAGCCAGGGTGGGTTAGTTATAGGACATGGTGGGTTAATGAGACATGGTGTGTTAGTTATATGACAGGGTGGTTTAATGGTGAGCCAGGGTGGGTTAGTTATAGGACAGGGTGGGTAAATGAAAGGACAGGGTGGGTAAATGAAAGGACAGGGTGGGTTCATGCTGGGATAGGGTGGGTTAGTTATAGGATATGTGGATTAATGATATAGGACAGGGTGGTTAGCTATAGAGACCCCAAGTTTTTCTTTACTCAGCGTTGACATTTGCTGTGGCCCCCCAGACTTGAAAACAATGCACTCTTTCATAAATCTAGACGACGATTCCAGTCGACTTAACCGAGGACAATGAGACTTGGTTTATTCACTGCTTGGCCAAATTGTGTTCTCAAATTTTCTTTCGGGGCAAACGTATAATGACCTGGTATTATATGCCCTCTTTGACTAGTTTGACTATGGAACAAGAGACACTAGTTTTGTCTGGCGGTGTGAGAAAGTCTGCAAGAGACCCTTTCAGCAAGGCGGTGTTGAATTCAGACACTGTGGGTCTATTTAACATTGAACTTGAATAATCCGCTGTTGCCACATAGCCTACTGGAGGCCTGCAAGTCAGCAACTACAGTCAAATCAACTAAATACACAGGCCTACAATTACATAGACAAGGTGGGTCCAAATATAATCAACTTGTACTATGATAGCCTAATCAACTATTTTAATTTCACAACTATGGTTATAAAGGGTTAAAAACACAAAACAATATGTAGCCTATAGGCTACATAGAAATAGACCCACTAATAACTAGGACATCGATGATGAAACAAAATGCAGTGATTCAAAATAACATTAAGATTAAGCTATTTTAGACACGTGGTCTGAATAGTCTTCTATATGACTGATAGCAACTGTGAAACACACGTGAACTGGATAACAATTACCTCAGACTGTGTCTATAAACTATAGTCAATTTAATAAACAAACACCCATTTAGAAAGCTAACACAGCCGACCACAACAAAGCCTTAAATGGAGGCAACTCAAACAAACACTTTAAATCCATTGTAATGTAAATAGACATTGTGCAAGAGAATGGGGAATAGGCTATTTTTACAACTCGAACTGCTATAGCTTCCCGTCAAAGGCTTTATGATGTTTAACTGTGCCACATAGGTGGACCACTCACAATGCATAATGCAGCGACATGGTCTCTTTGCTATCAAAAAGAAAACGTGGCGTTTCCCATATGTGCCACGGGTTTACCTTTGAAACACTCTGATCTTCATATAATCTAAACGGACTCTGAATAAGACCAAAATGTTTCACATTTTATTATAGGCTATATGCTACTAAACCCTATAGGCACTGCATTCCCATTAGAGAGGCCATGATGAAACTATAGGCCTACATAAATTATTTAATTCCTAAATCTAAACCCCATCTCCTCCATTCACGGTCAAGTTCAAAAGCAAAGATGTCCCCCTATTCAAACCGCCCAGACTCTTGCATGCAACACTATCTCTGATATAGCCTATAGGCTACTAATTCTCACGAGAGGAACAATAGCTCATACGCGTTAGCCTCGAGTAGGCCCACGCAGGATTAAGGAGTTGTCGCACATCCCTTTCAAATGTATAAACCCGCATAGTTTTAAGATAATGAGCAGCGTAGTGCTCATTATCAGTACAATCGGCGAGGGGTGCGCATTCAAAGCCGTTACTACTCCAAGTCTGGAGGCCGCGTCGGCTGGGTGGGAAATGTCGCCTCATTCTATGGGGATGCAGATGAGTCTTGTGCACTTGACGTCTTTTCATGACCCCTGTCGCCCCAATCCCCCCTCCCTCTCTCCGCGCTGGCTGTCATATTCGGCCTGAGCATGATGGCATTGCCACTTGCCCCCGAGCGTGGGAACGGGACCGTCCAGTCGTTCACATCTCCTGCACTGCGGTTAACGGAATCAATTAAGCAGGCCCGACCCCCACTCTCCCCTATCCCCTCTCTCCCTCCCTCCCTTCTCCTCCTCCACCGCACCTCTCTCCTCCTCCTCCTCCTCCCCCACACGTCTCCCCCCTCTCCATTTTTGTCAGCTCTGTACACGTCCTAATTATTGCTGTTTGGGATGCCAGCGCCGTTTCCTGGACGGACTCGATCACGCTGAAGAAGAAGAAGAAGAAGAAGAGAAAAAAAAAGTAGGGAGGCGCACACGTGGGTTCCACCATAGAGCCTGTCAGTTTCAGCCCCATTGATTATGAGCATACGAGCTGAAGCACCGATGTTGACATTTAATTATATAGATATATAGCCTATATAGGCTATAATAGGACCTATGTTGAAATACAATTGAGAGGAATATATTATATATTATAGTCGAATCTATAACATACAAAATGTAATATACTGGGGAAAAGGGTTTGTTTGTGTCAGAGAAAAATATGATCTGTGTGTGTGTGTGTGTGTGTGTGTGTGTGTGTGTGTGTGTGTGTGTGTGTGTGTGTGTGTGTGTGTGTGTGTGTGTGTGTGTGTGTGAGAGAGAGAGAGAGAGAGAGAGAGAGAGAGAGAGAGAGAGAGATTGTACGCATGTATTATGTATATAATTATGCAAATTACCTGAAATATTAAAGCTTAATCAACATGGGGGGAAAACACAAATACATCCGTTAACCTGGTCAAAACATGTGAAGTTTGATATAGCCGACATAGCATGCACAAGTACAAATCAACAGAATCACATATCAGCAGTCTCCATTAGGAAATGTTATGAGTCCTCCAAAGTCCCCGATGAATCTGGAAGTAGTTTTTACTTTCGGTTATCTAGCTTTATGACGAGCAGTACACTCATACAGCTAGATAACCAAAGATAACAACTCACTTCCGTTTCTTCAACAGTATTCCACACACGCTTCTTCTGCTCTCCATGCAGGGTTCCTTCTTTCACAAATTACATCTATTAAACACAAGTGATATGTCCTCTTTGAAGTCACACTGTACATTATAATCCCTTTCCTTTTCTCCGCCGAGGGGCCACTGCTGTGTGACTGCTGTAAAACAGCCCCGAACTCTCACACAGACACCCGTCATAAAAGAGGGAACTCTTCGGGAAAAAATGACATATAATCCCAGTGTTAAACCAATGTCATATTCAGTTGACATTAGCCAATATTACCGAGTTGAAGTAGGCCTAGGAAATTGAGGCAAGGTGCAGTCATCCTTTGCACGGGGCCCTCATTTGCAATGCAAATAGCTTCAATCCTACAAAAGGCTCTTTCGCCTCTATTAAGTCGTCGTGGCAGGAGCGATAGATATCCTGCGAGGCCGCGGCGAAGCAGCATACACGGAGGGGGGGGGCAAATCCTCCTTCTTGTCGAAAGTGCAGGAATTACGACGCGATTGTTTCGGATTATGAAGAGAGGGTCTGGTTTTTGGCCAAAGGATGTCAAGTTGTCCGCACATATCCAGCGTGTACTTGAGACAGGAGGGAATACGGAGGGACTCTGAGCCAAAGGTTCCGTTCTGCTGGTTGGTCGCATATAACGGTCTGAAAGGAGTAGGAAAGGGCCATCATCCCCAAGGAAAGGGGGGTTGGAGGGGAGGGGGGGGGGCTTCTAAATGTGACCAAAATGTGGACCAACCCGGCGAGGTCAAAGGCCTCGGACCACGGGAATGTAATGATGATGATGATGTCATGAAAAATCGCAAATGCACGCTCCTATTCATGCACGAGCGAGTGGCAAATCTCCTCCTCACCCCCATTACAGAGCGCACCGGAATAATTCCGCTTTATCCCGCGGCGAGCGGTCTGCGCGCCTTCTCTCACACCGAGGGATGAAAACGACTGTCAGGGAAGATTTTCTATAATGAGAATAGTCATCTTTTTTTTTTAGAGGACGCAGTCAGCAAGAGCCACGATATAACGGCAAAGATGAAACAAGTCAATACGGAGAGCATCCTGGGGCTAACTGAGCACCAGCACCGTCTCTCTATCCACGTATAGGCTGTTGTCTATCGCAGCTCTACAGCACGCAGCAGGTCTTTAAAGTCGTTTGTTTTGCTCTCTTTTGCAGAATACAAGAACAGCGTTGTGCACTATATGAGCCGAATTTCTCCCACTGACTTGATTTCTGTCGAAATCCTGCAAGCCTCGATCGTGTGCCTTTATTTTTTTTCATCGTCGCGTTCGTTCGCTGGATATAGACTACAATGGTATTCTTCAGGTAGGCTACTGGCGATGTCGCAGCATCACGCAGAATAGCCCAAGCGCTTCAATCTATGTCTATATACATTGAATTTTCTATTGAAATGTGAGTATCAGACCCATATCTCAACTCAAACTAGGTCAATATTAATGGGTCTTTGTAACTGAGACAACAATAACAGTGTTTGTGTATAGAATGTGTTCGCTCATGCGCAGGAGCACGTGCTGCATCGTTATAAGACCCATCGTGCACACAGCTGTGGTTACTGGCATTAAATGATTACAAACTAGACGACAAACAATATTTACAAACGACGACAACTGCTAGAATAACGTGTGTGTGTGTGTGTGTGTGTGTTTATGTATATGCGTGCGCACGCGCGCGCGCGGTTAGAAAAAAGGGGCCATATGGGAACTTAGATATCAGGTGACAATTAACGCCACATTATTTCTCATAAGTATGTTCATGAGTCAATAACACAGTGACCCCATTTGCTTCCAATAGTTTTCGCTCCAGCACACGATTAACTCCAGTGGGAGGGGGGCAAAGTAGAGTTCCTTCTACAACTTATATTCACAGGCCTTATGTCCACTGTGCATTACAAACATGTGAATGATTCACTGTATATAACCTTATGCAAAATATGAGCATAGACACAACTCCCTATCGCGTAGCTAGCTGTCTTCCATAACACGAATATACCACCCACTGCAACAATTTGGCATGCGTGTGTAACACCTGAGAGAAAACAGTAACCTGTATTCAAATGTCACCACTGCACAACTTGACTGACAACTCTTATCATTACGCATTTACGCACACACACATACGCACGGGCTTTCCCCTCATATAGTCAATGCATTGCAAATTGATAGCACCTCGAAGCCCATGTATCCTAAAGCTTGTCCATTTCTTAGTTGATGATGCAAAGCTGACGAAGGCGAATGGTGTACTGTATAGGCTATAGAAATATGATTTTGCAAACGTGTGCGTATATAATACCAATACGATTCACAAAACGAGATGCATTGCTTATTTCGTGCAGGCTGGGCTTCAGTGTAGGCCTTCAACACAGAGGCCATAACACACTTATCCCTTTCATCTTTCTACCCATCCTCTTAGCTATATATTTAACTGTATTTCTTCTGTCAATAAGGGGATGAATGGCCAACAATATCCCCATGAGTGTAATGCGATTCAATGGGTGTGTTTCTTTCTGGGTTCTTTTTAATTTTTAATTTTTTTTGTGCCTCCCGTTGCATATGCAAAGTGTAACACTAGATAAACAATGATTTTAACTCTTAAATACTTAATACTATCTGTAAAGATGTTACTTGCGCTTTTGGTTAATTGTAAAGTAAATGTTCCGTTTTATTTTGTTTTATCAGCATACATGCATGTTTCATTGCTCACAGGCCGAAAACCCGAATGTTTTATGTGATGTGATGATGTAATGTACAATTAAAGTGAACACAAAATGCTATGTGAATTGCTGACGAGTCCTTTTGTGATTAAATAAGTCAACACATATTTTTCTCCATCATACATTTCATTTATCAATTAACCCCGAATTCACACTTTTCACCACAGTGCCACTGCCAGTCCAACCTGCAGTTCACAGATTGCCAGCTCAATGTTGAAAGATGGTACTGTGTGCCTTCAGTCACTGTCTCAGTTTTAACAAGGTGATGGTTTTTCGCCAGAAGAACAAAGCCAGATAAAGATGGCTGTGGGAATAAAGCCGATTATATTAACAGGTGAACTACGCTAATTGTGAATCTGAGAATCTGACAGGCGTTGGCCAGCCCATAGGCACAATATGCAGGTGTCTGGTTGCGACAAACACTATATACTCTAGTGCTAATTCTAAAGTGACCCGTATTACTTTGATATATAATGTCCTATAGGACGCCAAGGTTTATCCAAGGTGCACTCTGATGCAATATTCGAAGCACGGTCACAAACTTCCCATTGTCCACACATAGAAGGAGGTTGTCCTCCATCAGGCCATAATTTACTCGTAAAAAAAAAACATTAGGACAAAAGTTGCACTTACTTCCTCAAGCCGGCGTGAGAGACATCACTTCAATCGTTCTTATCAATCAGAAATCGTCCCGAGTAGAAGAAGAAGAGCGATGCTCTGTGGGGTCCGGCGTACGTTCCCCTCAAATATCCAGCCGTTTTGGCCATCATCACTTCATTTAAAATTGCCGCTATATTACACTCAGTACATTACGCGTGCTTCAGTTGCTCTGAGTAAAGCACGAGCATATTCCAAGCACATGCTC
The DNA here is from genome assembly GCF_963971535.1 of Notolepis coatsorum. Classification (NCBI taxonomy): domain Eukaryota; kingdom Metazoa; phylum Chordata; class Actinopteri; order Aulopiformes; family Paralepididae; genus Notolepis; species Notolepis coatsorum. Next base: position 137,884,046 of record NC_140165.1, on the reverse strand, counting down.
GACGGAGAGAATGAGAGGGAGGGAGGGGGAGAGGGAGAGATGTAGAGAGAGAGAACTTTCCCACAACGTCTACAGCACCAAATAGAAAGTGCACAGTTGAGCTTTGAGAGTCTGCAAGTTCCCCCCCCCCCCCCCCCCCCACACACACCCGGTGGTGGTGGGGATGGAGAGGGCGGGGGGGGGGGGGGGGGGGTAAAGTCCATCCTTCTGTGTGAGAGAGGACGTGCTCTGAAATTCAAACAAGTTCCCTCGCTCTTTTGTTGGACACGAACTGAGGAAGCATTGTTTGTGGTTTGGCGTGCACTCGCCCCCTTTCCAGACCAGGTTACACGGAGTGCTCGCGGTTGGGCGGTAATGAATTTGCTGCAGGCTCTCCTCACTAACACGCTTTGACAAACGGAACGCATTTACCGGCCCCCAGACAAAGAGTGAAAATGATTTGCTTGATGCAATCCCTAAACTTAGTCTAGAATGAGGTCAATAATAAAAGGAGCTCTTTATGGGAAAACTCCAATTTATAACTTAATTCAGGAATGTGTACAGTATATATAGGCCTATGACCTACTATTTTACCTTGCCCTAATAATAAGCTTAATCTTATTCCAGAGTGTAGTTTTTACACACACACACACACACACGCACACACACACACACACACACACACACACACACACACACACACACACACACACACACACACACACACACACACACACTCACACACACACACACCTATAGCCTAAATACAAATAATAGTAATAATGTTTTAATGATAATGAGGTCAGTATGACTTTCACAAGTTAATTCAACTTTTGCCATTTTAGCTGCATTAGTAAGTGAAACTCCGTGCTTTGGCACAAACAAGTTCACAGCCTATAATTTATTAGTTATAATTTGCTGTTATTATTTAATATGATTATAATCTACGAGTGCCACAATAAACATAATATGACCCCCCCCCCCCCCCCCCCCCCCCCCGCCTTTCAAACAAACAAACCAAAAAAAGCATCTTCGAAAAGACTGAATAAACTCAGTGCACACTGTATCTTTTTCCATATTATTAACCCCCCTTCCTAATTGCATATCCATTAGATTCAGCCGGATTCACGTTTTGGTTTAACAGCGAGGGCACGTTCAGTGACGTAGACAAGCTATCAGCTACGTGCAGCCATATTTAAATACATCAAGGCAATTAGCGCATCAAAATATGCAAATCCCGTTTACATAGTCCGTCCAGCCGCAGTCGGAGTAATTTCCCCTCCGCCGGTTCTTGGGTGTTTGATTGTCGTTTTGAAAGCCAACATGCCTTGTTTGTTTTTCCGAGAGGCTCCGTTAATGCGAACAGTGCGGATGGGACCCATGGATGGAAGAAACCCTGGCTTCTGCTCGGGAAATCGCCCATGCGTAATGAGACGTGCCGCTCCGCCATTCTCAATGCTTCGACGCTGTTGGCTCCGGTGTGGTGTTTTTTTTTTTTAAATATATATATATATTGATGCATATGCAAAAGGTAGATTTGCATTCCATACTTTTCTCTCGGTGCTTATTCCCTCCTAATTTGACTTGCTTTTGGATGTGTTTATTATAGCCTATACGTGAAGGCGCATTTGATATTCAAAATGTCAGTCTATAGAATATGTATATATTCAAAAAATATTACGAAACAAAGAATTGTTGGATTGTTTTATTGGGTGACACGATGATATATATTCCTGATATCATTGATTATGTAATAGTGTATAATGTAAGTATTAGTGTTTTAATACTGGAATACTGACTGCATGAACAAAGGGGTGTCGTGGTGTGCAAAACATAGGAGATTCAGAGGTAATAATGGCGAATAATGGCGTTTTCTTATATATGTTTCTAAACGAAGCCTACTTTATGAGCTATTTCAGCATGACAGAGACAGAGGCTATGTGAAACAGGATAATTAAAAACTCTCGTGCCTGTAGTTTGGAGGAGATCCATAGATGCAGCCCTCAAATGTACAGTATAGCTAGCCGCCTCCTCTGCATGCTCACGCGCACAGGAGTGTCGAGGACGCGCGAACACACACACACACACACACACACACAGACACACACACAGACACACACACAGACACACACACACATACGCACGCACGCACGCACACGCGCGCGCGCACACACGTATGTGCATTTTTCTTATAATTACAGTAATTTCAATTGACAATGTTTCCATTTCACCTTTTATTACAATACCCAGGGGGAAAGCGTTTGTTGCAAATAAGTGAAGCACCGTAAATCGTGGCCTGGAGATACAAAGTAGACATTTATAAACTTACCC
>NC_140165.1:137871736-137876736 GCF_963971535.1 Notolepis coatsorum | reverse complement strand
TTGCACTGCACGTGACTGAAACATCCGCTGAGGTAACTGGGCGGGTACATTTTTGAGGTACCGAGAGATTTGAGACTATTAGCTACAATAATGACATTTATAGCAACTGATCAACAGATGATGAAAAACAATGGCTTTAAATGAATAACAACAAAATGTTATTATTATTATTATATATATATATATTTTTAGATCAAGACAGTTTCCGGTAATAAACAGGGCATTTTGGCATTGTTTTGATAAGTGAGAGCAAGTGGTGCGATAACCAGTAATTGCATTGACTGAGTGCACTGCAGGCTCTTCATGATCAGGCCATGATTAAATTGAGTGGGTCACACGTTGTAATTTACTGAAAGCTTTTGCATGTAGTCTTGTGCTATTTTTGATGCAATGCATATATGGGGATGAATTACCAAAAGAAATACAAAATACAAGTAATAATAATAATAAAATAAAAAAATAAAACATAAATAAATTCTTAAAATCAGTATTAGATAATAACTGCCACAGCCATGGGCCATACATCTAAAGCTACATGTGACCAATTCAAATTGAAATGTGAAACCAATTGTACATTTGAGCAAATTCTTTTATTGTTCTTGTTTCAATGCTTGCAAATAACCATAAATGGACGTGAAAATAAAGGTTTTTGAGTATTACAACACAGAAAATGCCACTGGCTTTGGTTTCTCCACACATTATGCTGCCTGAAATATCATGGTTGTTTTTTGTATTTTTTCCTTTACCCCCCCAAACCTTTTGTACTGAATAAAATAAAAAAAGAGAAAACATTGTTTGAGGCTCTGCCTCAGTTTCTGACCACACAGACTGTATACAGTAACAAGATAGTGAACCTGTATGAAATATGCACATAGAAATACCATTACACTGAAGTGACAGCAGATATAGGGGTGGGAGGCAGAGAGATGTGGCTATTAGTCTCATCGTTAAAAAAAAAGAAAGAAAAGGGACAAATAAAAACAGCTATTCATCTAGAATAAAACAATTGTGCTTCTCCCAAACCAGCATGACAATGTTTTTTTTCTCTCTTCCCTTCAGTACATCTTGTTTCTGTAAATGTCCATGACATTTAGTAAAAAGATGTGGAACCACCTGTAATGAAGAATGAAACTCCAGGAGTCATAAGATGACGCAATGTGATCAGAATTAAAACTTCAGCTGTTAAGTGATAATTACTGCGTTACACAATGGAACGCAAGTATTATCTGACGAATAATGTTTGTATGATTCCAAATAAATATCAATATGTTCAATGTGGACTGGTTCAATGTCCTGCACGCAAAATAGTGACAGATTTGAAGGGTTAAATGTATAAATTGAGTTCAAAATATATACACTGCTGCATCAAAGACAGTAAAGAAGGTTAAGATTGTAATGTTTGAACCACCGTGAAGATGTCTCCAAATATGGATCATAGGTTAATCATTTTTATTTCCTCGTCAATATGACAATTATGCACTTTGCCTGTCACAATCTCCATTTTGTGTCAGCCAGAGTTCCATCCTCCAGTCAGTTTCCACTATAACAGGTTGTTTACAGCATGGAGGTCTGTCTCTCCGTTTTTACACAAACATGGGCGATGTTTTCCAGCTAGTCTTCAGGGTTAGACTAAATACACCCCTAAACAGCACTGTTCAGAGCTCAATTCAAACAAACCAGACAGCATGTGCATCTGCACATAGGAAACTCCACTAAGAAACAAACAAAACGAAAAAAAATCATTATTATATATATTTATATATTAGAAAGCTATACACAAGCATGTTAATTTCACAGATTTTTTTTTAAAGATTCTTAATATTACCATTATTATATATAATTAGAAATACACGTTTAAAAACCAACCTCTACAAGGAGAAAACAGTTCAGCAAAGCATTGGATCTCAGTCTGGTTTCATGGCTTAGGGCTCTCGCAGCAGCCCTGTCATTTCATCTCTCAATGAACTACTCCCTCTCTTATTAGCAAAGCTATCAAAAAACACATTCTGGCTTATAGAAACTACAAAAAGCCACAAAAATGCTTTGCATTGTATTCCTTTCATATGAAAATATAAGCAAGTGTATCGTACAATTGTTTTTTTTCTCAATTTTCTACTCTTTTTTTTCTCCTTCCGTTTATTAATACTGAATATTTAATATAAGACCCAGGGCTTTCTTGATTACACTAACATGGCTCTTAGATCAAAGCGTGACCCTCATTTTGAGCTCAGACCCTGAAGGGGGAGCACTAGAATTATCCAAAAAGAGTGCCACACGTCCACCATTGGGTCTGCCCGGTTCACCTGTACAATCCTTCAAATGTTGCATAATAGCTTTCGTTTTTCGTGAGTAAATAAATCTTGTAATGTCTGGCAACTTTTTGACCCTTGTCCCCCCCCCCCCCCCCCCCCCCCCCCCCCTCTCCCGACCCTCTATATACATAAATACGTTGAACCTGCAACATGACATCATAATGTAACATACATTTTGCAAGGGGAGAACTGCGTCGAAGGTACATAACGATGAAACGGACACTGTACACACTGTATTGGTGTCCAACTCAAGTGCCAGGGGTGGGTTTAGCAACTCAACACTCGTGTTTGTGTTTATTTTTTTGTGTGTTTTTTTCTTCTTTCTTGTCTCTATAGTCACGGATATATCGCTGAGGCAAATTGTAAGTACTTTTTACGAAACAGAGTACCTGACTTTTTTTGTTTATTTGTTGATATGCATATATGTACACATACACACGTGTAAAGATTATGCATACGTGATTTTCTTCTCTTTTTTTCACACACAACACAATTTATGCATAGTTCCCCGGCAAAAACAAAACAATCCCCTGATCCTGTTCCGACCGACACCCGCCCTCCCCAAACCCCCGTAGTAACACCCCACTGCTTCAATATGACTTCAATATGTATAGCACACACACTCAGCAAAAAGAAAGATAAAAGGATAAAATTAAACAATACAAATACATTTTTAGAAAAGCCCCCCCCCCCCACTTCTTTCCTTCAGCGATTAAGAGATCAAAAGAGAGAGATGCCTTCGGGGGTCGGGGTGGCGAGTGACGCGTGATATCGAGCGCGAGGAGGATGAAGGAGGAGGGTGTGTGAGGGGGGCGTTGTGACGCCACGTGGTGCTGGATGGGGGTAGGGCTCAGGGCGACTCAGGCGCTGCCAGGGTAGGGGGTGGGGGGGGGGAGACGACAGGGTCATCATGTGGCCCACCCCTCGGACAGGCGCACACGTTTGAGGGAGGGGCTCTCGCGCTCGTCCAGGAGGCGGGCCGGCCCAGTCCCAGGGGCGAGTGGAACTCGTTGTTCCTGTGCTCGTCGTGGTCGCTGCCCCCGTGGGAGCTGCCGCAGCTGCTCAGGCTGTCGACGGGCGAGCGTCCCGAGTCCTGGCGGGACGACGGTTCTGCTGCTGCTGCTGAAGTCCACCGCCCCCGTAGCCCCCCGGCGTGTTGCTGGTGCGATCCCTGGGAGGAGAGACGGGTTCGGACTTGATGTGCAGGCTTGAGCGGAGGGCAGGAGAGGTTTGAACCCTGACATAAGTGAGAGCTGGAGCAATTTCTGCAGGAGGGAGAGGAACAGATGTTACAGAGCTGCACAGGCAGAGACCGATACATCAGTCAGGTGGTCACTCACAGACACACAGACACACGCACACACAGACACACAGACACACGCACACACAGACACACGCACACACAGACACACACACACAAGACACACGCACACACAGACACGCACACACAGACACAGACACACAGACACACGCACACACAGACACACGCACACACAGACACACAGACACACAGACACACGCACACACAGACACACGCACACACAGACACACCGCACACACAGACACACAGACACACAGACACACGACACACGCACACAGACACACGCACACACAGACACACAGACACACAGACACACGCACACACAGACACACGCACACACAGACACACGCACACACAGACACACGCACACACAGACACACACACACACAGACACACAGACAACACGCACACACAGACACACGCACACACAGACACACGCACACACAGACACACGCACACACAGACACACGCACACACAGACACACGCACACACAGACACACGCACACACAGACACACAGACACACAGACACACGCACACACAGACACACAGACACACAGACACATGCACACACAGACACACGCACACACACTCAACACACACACACAGACACACGCACACACGCACACACAGACACACAGACACACAGACACACGCACACACAGACACACAGACACACAGACACACAGACACACAGACACACAGACACACGCACACACAGACACACAGACACACAGACACACAGACACGCACACACAGACACACGCACACACGACACACAGACACACGCACACACAGACACACGCACACACAGACACACACACACAGACACACGCACACACAGACACACACACACACAGACACACGCACACACAGACACACACACACACACACAGACACACGCACACACAGACACACGCACACACACTCAACACACATGAAAACAAAGAGATATTTGTGTTTGACCTTGGCAAGTAAAGCTGGGGAACAGTGCATGTGATATTTGATCATTGTGGGGAGTGTGGTGTATCAATAAAGGTCCTCGTGTTTCCCTCCTCAGTGGGCAGAGCGATGCTCTTCAAACACATGCGCGTCTTTCACGTCAGACCATCGCGGTCAGCGCCGCTGCAGGGCCTGTCCACAGTCTCTACCACTCTCATACACGTCTTCCACTGGCCCTTGTACCAGTGTCAGTATCCGCTGTGAAAACCACTAAGTTGTCGTGTGTCTCCAAGACAAGTTCCCGTGCATTGACGTACTCGCCGAATAAAGTGATTCTGATTTCAATAATGAGTTCCAATCTTTTTTCCCTTCCCCCACCTCCTTTATCAACGACGCATCTTTCAGGCTCTATAGGTTTGTTGCTTT
>NC_140165.1:137813538-137871536 GCF_963971535.1 Notolepis coatsorum | reverse complement strand
TTCACATACAAAAAATTGTCCTTTACTTATTAATAAGTGTCTGTTTAAAAATCCTGTCTTTTATGGGCGGTTTTCCGTTCAAGTAATGTAATGAGACACAAGACTAGCTATACTCAACATATACTGTGCCTCTAGGTTAAAACAGTCAGGAAATTCAAAAGCTGGCTATGTGTGTTCTGCGTTGGGAGTTTATTGTCGACAGCAGGCCAGCAAACATCATTGAGGTTGCTCGTTTTTTTTCTTCTCAAAATGGGAGGCATGAAGCCCTGTCGTTGTCTGGCCACAGGAATCTGGCCATCCAGGCCGGCCTCTCTAATGTGGCCCACCACCACAACCTCGTGCATTCCAGAGCGCACAAACATGTTGACCAAATGGGACCAGCACCCTGCTCTTAAACATCCAGTCTGGGTTTTCACTTGTTCACATTCAACCAAGCCACCTGCCCTTTAAGGCAAATATGGTTCTCATTAGGGCTGACACTGTTCTCGAGAATCAACGCTATTTCCTCTACCTGCTGTTCGTAGTTTACCGGTATCCACCTCAGGTTTTTGAGACAAACACAATTACTGCGCTATGAAGCTTAGATAGATAAATAGATAGATAGATAGATAGATAGATAGATAGATAGATAGATAGATAGATAGATAGATAGATAGATAGATAGATAGATAGATAGATAGATAGATAGATAGATAGATAGATAGATAGATAGATAGATAGATAGATAGATAGATAGATAGACAGACAGACAGACAGACAGACAGACAGACAGGCAGACAGACAGACAGACAGACAGACAGACAGACAGACAGACAGACAGACAGACAGACAGACAGACAGACAGACAGACAGACAGACAGACAGACAGACAGACAGACAGACAGACAGACAGACAGACAGACAGACAGACAGACAGACAGACAGACAGACAGACAGACAGACAGACAGACAGACAGACAGACAGACAGACAGACAGAGAGAGAGAGAGAGAGAGAGAGAGAGAGAGAGACAGACAGACAGACAGACAGACAGACAGACAGACAGACAGACAGACAGACAGACAGACAGACAGACAGACAGACAGACAGACAGACAGACAGACAGAGAGAGAGAGAGAGAGAGACAGACAGACAGACAGACAGACAGACAGACAGACAGACAGACAGAGAGAGAGAGAGAGAGAGAGAGAGAGAGAGAGAGAGAGAGAGAGAAGAGAGAGAGAGAGAGAGAGAGAGAGAGAGAGAGAGGAGAGAGAGAGAGAGAGAGAGAGAGAGAGAGAGAGAGAGAGAGAGAGAGAGATTGAGAGAGAGATAGATTAGATAGATAGGATAGATAGATAGATAGATAGATAGACAGATAGATAGATCAGATAGATAGATAGATAGATAGATAGATAGATAGATAGATAAGATAGATAGATAGATAGATAGATAGATAGATAGATAGATAGATAGATAGATAGATAGATAGATAGATAGATAGATAGATAGATAGATAGATAGATAGATAGATAGATAGATAGATAGATAGATAGATAGATAGATAGATAGATAGATAGATACTTATAAGTATGTGATAAACCGCTCCAGAGAATACACACCCTCATTCTACACCTCACACTGTGACTAGTGATTAACTACACCTCATTCTACCTCACACTGTGACTAGTGATTAACTACACCTCATTCTACCTCACACTGTACTAGTGATTAACTACACCTCATTCTACTTGTGACTAGTAATTAACTACACCTCATTCTACCTCACACTGTGACTAGTAATTAACTACACCGATAGGTGTTTGTCACAACCACTAAGAACCTTCAAATTGATACCACCCCGCATTGATGTGCTGAACCGATCGGATAGCAAACGATAATATCCATTCGTACTGGAAATCATTGCACTGTAATAGCTAGTGGTCCCATAGGGATTGTCAAGACAATTAGATTGCAAGCGACGGCGGCGGTGTGCGCCCTAACGATGAAGAAATACACGTGTCAGTAATGATGTTGGTTAAGGGTGTTTGATACGGTCAGCCCCTCCGCTAGCCACAAGTGCGTTAAGAGACTCCTGATGACTCTCACGTCAGGGGTGTCTGAGCTGCCCGGTTCCCATCTTTCATTTCATTTGATAACTAATCAATGAGGAGGCCCGGAGGAGGCCGGAGGAGGCCCAGCTGAGTTCAGAGGAAAGGAGCTTAATTGAATCTGACAATAATTTTCACATATTTCTCTTGCCCTGTCTCCGATGCCATTAGCGACATCACTGTGATAATAGTTGCCATGACAGCATGAGCAATGCTCATTAATGACCCCGCTGGTGGTAATGTTCTAGGCCATTTTCTTATTTTCCTTTCTTTCTTTCTTTCTTTCTTTCTTTCTTTCTTTCTTTCTTTCTTTCTTTCTTTCTTTCTTTCTTTCTTTCTTTCTTTCTTTCTTTCTTTCTTTCTTTCTTTCTTTCTTTCTTTCTTTCTTTCTTTCTTTCTTTCTTTCTTTCTTTCTTTCTTTCTTTCTTTCTTTCTTTCTTTCTTTCTTTCTTTCTTTCTTTCTTTCTTTCTTTCTTTCTCTTTCTTTCTTTCTTTCTCTTTCTTTCTTTCTTTCTTTCTTTCTCTTTCTTTCTTTTTATTTCCTTTACCCTTCATTGTTAACTGATTTTCACTCTATGGATGTTAATGACAATGAGTTGTTGAAATTAATGGATTCTCGTCAAAATACAACATAGCTGTATTTACATTGTAGCATGTATCACATTGATTTCCATGTTCTTTTGCTTTTCTTTCTTGTTATTTAATTTTTTTAAGTGTTTTTGTACACAAGCAACTGCATGACAATAATGAAGATGTATCTGCCAACAACAATATAAATATATTTTATAGCTGTGCTAACGCTGAAATTGAGAGCACCTCTCAGTGTGAAATTGTTACCGTGCCGTATAACATTAAATGAAAATAAATAAATCAAATACGGGTCTGGGGACAATTTTCCCTGTTGATATAATCCACTGACCACACTCTCCACAGCAAAGAGACACATGTGGACAGCAGGCTCAATAAGCATTCTATTCTTGCGCTCCAAGCGCAACAGAGCAGAGTCAATGCAAAACAAACATCTGTTGTGGACAGGGCTGTGTTTTCAGTGTGGTTCGGGAGCCTGCTTAACGAGAGCTGTGGACCGTTTCCCCCGAGAGGCCTGGAAGGACAAATGCCTCTTCTTTTTCACTAAAGGACAACCGTTTCTGGGGGGGGGGCTGTCTGCAGTTGCTGTAAACAAGAGGGTGTTGGGAACCAGTGTCACATGCGACTGGCTGAGGATTTCCGGCGATTAAGGGCTAACAAGCCGACCACAGGGATGACAGGCAGCTGGACAAAGGCATATACAACATACTATATGCACAGGCACAAGAATTCTGTACAAACCACACACATGCATGCAGGCACACACACACACACTTGTCTCGGACAGCACGTGGTATGCAACAACAGCTACATATGCCAAATTGGGGAACTGAAAGTGTCTGTCTCTGTCTGTTCATCATGACAACCCGGAATTAGGGGCCCAGCGTCCTATCGTGCCCATGTCAATACCCTGAAAGATCAAACCACACAACCACCTCATCAACTGCTCCCGATCGCCCTTCACCCACCAGCATCTGTTTAAAGACAGAGAGAGACAACTGAGAGAGAAAACAGAAGTTAGAGAGACAAATCATCGCCCCAGAAAACAGCTTGATTCTCAGGAATATATCTGTTTATGCAGTTTATGCACTAGTCATCATGTTGAGGAACAGAATCCCACCCCAAAAAAAAAAGTAGAAACTACATTCAACACTGCATTCAACTGTACCACTCTGCTATACATATCATTAGGCTACTGGTGCCCCATTCAACACACATCATTGCAACCTCTCTACTCTACCGTAAACTGGCCATCCTTACACACCAGACGCCAAACACACTGCCTTACATTAATTTACAAAGCTGTTCTCTGTAAATGTCCACCATGTCTCAGAAACCTACTGTACTTCACCCATAACTCTTACCACACTCGGTCCTCTCAGAACATACTGTACACCTATACACCTAACAATACCTCCCATGGCCTGTACCTCCTATGGGTGCAACTCATTCCAATCCTCTGCCGCAAAATGAGCTACAAAAATCACTCAAATTGCCCAACCTTGTGTCCATCCCTCTTTTTAAGGACGAAATGATGTGTCTTTTAAACAATGTCTGCACCTGTTAGTCTAACATTGTTTGGCTCCTCCCTACCCACGTGTGTATATCCTGCTATCTGTTAGTCTGTCATTGTTTGGCTCCTCTCTGCCCATGTGTGTCTGTCCTGCTAGTGTTTGTTCTGCTTTTATTTATCTTTTTGCACTGCACCTTGCGGCACTTCTACGGTATTTATTGTATTTATTCGATTATTTTGTAATGTTCTCGTCCTGTGGCCCGGGTCATTATTGTAAATGAGAATGTTAGGTTATGGCTATAACCAAGTTCTGTGAGTATTGGTGACGCTCGGCGTCACTACCGCACTGTACCTCGCTCGTGCACGCGCACTGAATAAAAAATTCCACAATGCACCTTTACATCCCAACATCCGTCTGACCACACCCCCATCAGCTTACCTTCATAAGCAGGTGTGTGGCCACCTACTCGCCTCCTTCCCAAGCTTTCACCACAAGGTGAGATCAAGGGCTGCAGTGGCGTCTGACGCCGAGCGTCACCAATACTCACAGAACTTGGTTATAGCCAAGCGTCACCAATACTCACAGAACTTGGTTATAGCCATAACCTAACGTTCTGTATCGTATGGCTCCGCTCGGCGTCACTACCGCACAAGGGAGGCCGAGCGAGAGCCATCGCCCGAAAAATTTACCCCGCTGAGGCCCCCCACAACCATCAGATCAGAGGGGACCGAGCCCCCCCGACCCCCCCTAATGGAGGGCACCTCCCCTATTTGAGGTTCCCGGGAGGGCGACGGATCCGACCGTGCGAAGAGGCACTCAAGCAACTCCACGCACAGGGTGAGCAGACCGTGGCTTGACCCCACGACTACACACACGCACAACCCGCATGCCACCCGGGAACGAACAGAAGGAACAACCTCGTTACTGCCCCCAGAATCACGGGGTCAAGAACAAACCCAACCCTGTGGCAAGGCCGTAGCAGCGGAGCGCGAAAGGAAGACCCAGACCCACCGAAGGGACTGGATCCCCTGGAAAACAGGGGCCCGGAGAGGTCAATGACGCCAGGCATCAAGACCCCACCAGGCGGTCACTTAGTGACACCGCCCCCCACATCGCCAGCGTATTCGGATCAGGCCCCTCCAAGAGTGGGCCCTTTCCCCCCAATAGCACACCGCCTGGCATACTGACCCTGCAGAACAGGCAGTCAGCACGGCAGTAACACTCAAAGGTTAACCAACGGAAGCAGGCAGTATACCGGGGAAACCAGGGAACAGGCTGTAACCCGAGCCTGGAGCACTGCGGACGAGACAGGCGCCAAAGGAGTCAGCTGAAAACAGCCGCCCCAGCGGAAGGGGCGTATGCTGGCGTTGTTGATCACCATGACAAAGCCTCCTTTAAAAAAAAAACACCCAGAGGGGTGTCATACCGCAGTACAAGTGTTGCAGTTTTTCAAAAAAGGGGGTTATTCCAGGCCTACGGGTCAACGAACAGTACTTTGGACCGGGCCCGGCGGCACGGGAAGCACAGAGTTACCAGAGGAGGTGCAAGACCACCCCAACAGCCCCCTCCACGCCACGTGTGAGAGAGGAGCGAAAAGAATGGAGAACCAGCCCCAAGCACACCGCCCTTGGTATTCCCAGGCGGTCTCCCAACCAAGTACTAACCAGGACCAAACCAGCGTAGTGGCCGAGATCGAACGAGATCGGGCGTGTACAGGTTGGCATGGCCGTAAGCCATTACGACAGTGCAGAGTACAATATGTACCCTACAAGGGTCTCCATAGCGCCTAACCCTGCGACACCCGGACCGACCTGGCATTTTCCCCCCCGAAAAAAGCACAAGTCACTCAGGGTACCAGAACAGCAGATCTGCATCCCTGGCGGACAACGGGTTCAACTGACCTGGACCAGCGTGACCAGAACCAGTCCCGTGCCCTAACCACGCCGACATGCCTACTCCAGGAGAAGGGGCAGATATGCGTGTTGATCTTAAAACATGAAAAGAAGGCGCCACGCAGACGGTCGGTGCGAACCGCGCCTGGTGGCCCACCCCATTCCATTCCGTCATCATCCCCCAGATATGAACGAGAATCCGTCGATAACCAATACAGGTCGTCGGAAGAGGAAAAAACCTCCATCCCAGTTGCTTTATAAAAACGCTGTTTTAACCACAAGCAACCAAGGCTAGTCACCCGCTGATCTTCAACAGAACACCCCGAGCTAGCACTTAACGTGCGTCGGGACACAACCACATCAATGAACAGGCTATTAGACCTTTCAGTGAATCCCCAAGGCGCCCAGGGGAACGACAAGAGGGGTGCGGTGCTTCCCAACTCCAACTCTTTTTAATAAAAAAGAAGGAAGCACCAACAGTATGAATCCCAGTCTACACAGCCGAGGGTAAAAACTGTTTATATTTTTACATCCAGTCACCCCTTCCACAGAGAATTAGACCGAAATTCCCCAGAAAGCCTTCCCACGTGAGTCGTAGAATGAAAAAGCCATGGCAACTGTGAGTCACGTGACCAACTGACTCAAGTTACACATAAAATCGAGCGTATCGGACCCGTAAGTCCTACGCTCTAACCCGACACTTTGAACCCACAGACCTTACGTAAAGATCTAACTCACGGAAGCCATCGTCATAGCAACGTAACGTACGCTATGACGGGGGGAAACCCCACACACAACTCCTGTTTGTAATAGGAGCATAGTCAGGACAACCCTCCCCCCCCCCCCCCCCCCCCAGCCAAGGCGTTTAACGGCTTGGCCCTGACTGGCCCAACAGGAGATGAGAAAACCCATTCGACCAATCAAGTGGGAAGGAGGGGTTTATTCGGCACCCCCTCACAAAACCCTTCCCCCTGCACACAATAACAACTGTAGCATATGAAAACCTTTGGTAGAAAGCCAATGAATAGCGCAAGCTAATACAAAGCATGCTACCCACAGAATGTGAACAGGGTTTACAACACAACCAAGTCGTGTGCGTGTGTGAATCCTACACCTGCATTCCATGTTGTACATAGAAAAACACTGATAGAGAGTATAACGGCTAGGCCGTGGAACGTGTGTATACGAGCATTACTGCAACTAACACAACAGTGTTGTAGTTCAACATTACTTCGTGTGTAAGCAACAGACCATACAACCAGCTTCTACCTGCATGTGGAGCGTCAGGCCAAGATAGAAACCCTTCTATAACCGAGTGAATGCTGCAGACCTTGCTTTAATCTCATAACACAAACGTAACTCATCCATCAATGTATACCAATGTAGATTCACACTTTTCAACCTCATCATATTTTGGTAAAGAAACACACAGTTTGTTTAACCAAAAAATACAGTCCCCCTTTAGGGGACTTTTTATTTAATCAACAAAATAATATGAGAGGGCCGGGGAGGGGTAAACAATGGGGACCGCATGGGGAAAAAAGTCACTGTCTAGCGGCGTCTGCTGCCTCGAGCCGCTCGGGCTTTGCCACCCCGAGAAGCCCCGGAGGGACGGTAGGCAATCGGTTGCTGGTCTCGTCTATCCCTACCGTCACCTCCGGTCGTAGATGGGCCGGCTACAGCAGCAGCACCGTCTCTCCTCCTGGCCTTCGTCGACGGGCCAGCAGTGGCGATGGAGGCATTGGCAGCCACGGCGGAGGAACCTTGACGACGCGGAAGCCTTCTGACTCCACCGGCGATGACGGGAGGCGGAAAATGGGGTTGGAGCACGGATCTCTCCTCTGCCATCTCTCTGCATGTTGAGGTCATCAGCTGCAGGGCCTTCCCGAATAGTCCAGCATCGGAGAGGGTGGCCGTCAGAAGAGGAGACCTCTTCTTCTCCGGCACACGGGCCTGCTCCAGCCAAAGGTGGCGCTGGATCAGAGTAGCCAGGGCGCGCACTTTCCCAGAGGCTATGGCCTGCACCTGGGTCAGATGCAGGACAGCTCCTGCCGCCTGGGTGAGCTGATCATGTTGTACCTCCGACCGCTCCGTGCCGCCCGTCATTATCCCGGATACAAATCTAGCCAGCTGTGCGATGTTAGACGCAGCAGCCAGCGATTGTGTACCCGCGATGAATGACTGGTCACTCCAATATGCCAACCGCCTAGCCGATCTTCCTTGGAGAACCGGCTTGCATAACGGCTCCCACACCACATCCGGACAGAGGAGAGCGGCCATCGGCCTATCAAGCCGTGGCACACCCTCTCTCATACCTTCAACCAAACCCACCACCCGCGTAACTGGTACGTAGGCGGGAGTGAGGCCCATGATGTGGGACACCACCTGGCCCCGACGAACATAGGCCCCCATTGAGGGGAAAAATGGGTAGACAACGTCCACCCCTCTCACCGGGCGACGCTGCCAGAGATGACCTATTAAATCATCGGGGACAGGAGCAGGCAGTGGCTGCGGCAGCGGCACGCCGTTTTCAGCGGCCGCCACCGCCATAAGCTCGGGGAACAAAGCCTGCAGTTCCCCCTGCAGACTTTCCTCCACCGAACCCGCATCCCTCACATGCAGCAGGCTGCGACTGGTTAAGGAGCCACAGTCTGATGTGGCTGATAGTAGGGCATCCTGCTGAAGACGCAGAGGGGTTTCCCCGACATCCTCGAACAAGGCGCCCCAAGGAGACATATCACCTCCCTCCAGTGTTACCTGGACGGGTGGGATATTCGTCTCTACTGGGCCTTCAAACAAGAACCCGTCCGCCTCTACCATGTAGTCCTCTGTTTCCATTGGACAGCTAGAGACCGACGCATCCTCGCTGGTCTCCAGCAATTCCCCAAACCCAGGCCGTTCACGTCTGCAGGACACCATCTTGCGACGGGACCGAGCAGACGCAAAAAGCTTGTGTCTCAAATCCTCCGGAACCAACGGAACCGGCCGTTCAACAACGGACGATTCCCCGGAACCAGAGCCAGGACCAGGCCATTGCAGAGTCGACGGCACCGGTGCACTGGCTCCTCGGAGAGGCAAACTACCCATCGAATGCCTACCGGGCGTGGCTGCCGACCACGAAAGCAGCAACAGCCCCGTACCAGAACGCACGACGGAGGCGGGAATGGAGAACCGCTGGTGAAGAGTGGTTCTACGACTCTCCGAAGTAGACATTATGACTTAGATTTTTCTCTTGAATATTTATGAGAGAAGAAAAAAATAAGCACAATGTAAACTCGTCTCAACTTTCTTCAACTAGCAACCTCGTCAAGTGGGGATCTACCAGGCACTTCCTTGTGGTGAAAGCGAAGAAAGAGGTGAGTAGGTTGCCACACACCTGCACACCTGTAAGCTGATGGGGGTGTGGTCAGACGGATGTTGGGATGTAAAGGTGCATTGTGGAATTTTTTATTCAGTGCACGTGCACGAGCGAGGTACAGTGCGGTAGTGACGCCGAGCGGAGCCATACGATACAGAACTGGTTCTTAACTTACCTGTTTGAATAAAATATGTTCTAACTATGTGAAAGCACATGAGGAAGAATGGAACATATTTATATGGCTAAACAAAATAAAATGGCTGGATAGTTCTCTGGATAGCATATATTCCAGATACCACAGCTTTGGCAATGGTGTCTTTGTAGTTCTTTATTTCCCTGCTGTAAAATATTACCAAGGTAACAGAAATACACTTACAGTACTATTAGCCTACATCGTAACAATGTATGATGGGGGGTATTAGCCTAATATCAACTTCTCCTGGTTGATGAAAATCTGGAATAATACCCAAGAGGAATTTTCATAAAGAGCTTGTCGACTTTTCACCTTTCATCTTTAGTCTGCATTGAAACTGCTGTCTGCTGTGATGGTCATACGGTGAAACTGTCTGTGATGTGATTCCCATAATGTTATAAGCTATTGCTTTAATAATAATGATTGTGCCTAATAATCTAAGCCTGCTCATATAAAAAGGTCTGTACTGAAAACAGGTGGCCACGGAAACACTTAGAAATTACTGTTAGCTTTTAATAGCCCCTTCCTTCTAGATTTAAGTCTTACCCTTGGCTACCTTGGAGCGAAATACTTCAACGCACCTCCCTGGAAGCCTTGTTAAAAAGACATACATGCCAGAGAGGATGGGTGATCTCATACTGCTTGAGTGGATGCACGTTTGAATCCCCTTTGTTATGGCAGAGAGAGAGAGAAACATTTTGAAACTGGTTGACAGATTGACCCATTGGTCCTGGGGCTGTTTGACATGGCAAATTAAGGTTAAAGGAAGGTAGATGGGATCTATGGGAGCCTGACTCTGCCTTGTCTGATGAAACAAGCAGCTGCAGGGCATTCCCAGTCTCACATTTGTGATTACACACATGTGTGTCTATATACGTGTGCATGCACATACACACATACACATGCACACACAATGGCATGTTTGTAATTACATACAATGCAGACACACGCATACATGCGCACACACACACACATACATGCACACATCTATCCACATGCACACACAATGGCTTGTATGCTCCATCTTTTTCTCAAATACAAATACATATTCCTACTCAGTAAACAACACACTGATCCAAGTACATGCACACACACGCACACACACACTTAGACACAGCTATATGAACAAACAAATAATATAGTGAATAAACAAATAAGATCAACTCATATGCATCTCTCTAATAAACCTGCAATGCATATCTACTCACATCCACTTGACTCATAACTAACTAGACATTTACAAACAAGGACACATTAGTGTCATAGATGCAAAGTGTCCTACATTGAGCACAACAATGGGAAAAGAGCCTGGGCCCTGTTTCTTGTACGTGGTTCAACTAAGTCGATCAAGATGTCATTATCCAGCTTCAGTTAACCCGATGTTTGAAGCCGGGATTTTCCTGTTCCACGAAGGTGGATTCAGTCTCGTTAACTCAAGCCAGACTTGCGACTCAGGCTAAATGCGCGCGGCCGCTTTAGGTGAAAAGCCAGCACGTATCGATGGCAGAGATCCTGATTCTCTAACGGCATTGATTGATTAATTGATTTAAGACTTTATTGACAGATTGCAATACGGCTCAATCGCCTCGCCGACAAGTTCAATGCGTTATCTATAGGCTAATTTTAAGTCCCTCATTACCTCAATCAATCAGATTATATTTCTTTAAACTTGCCTGCTGGATTGAATAATCAAATGAGATCTTGCTAGCGAAAATAATTAGTTAACTGTTATACAGAATTACGATACGGCTCTCTTACCCATTGATTGATGTATAGTCAATCTTTAACTTATCTCCAATGTGGTCT
This sequence comes from Notolepis coatsorum, assembly GCF_963971535.1. Classification (NCBI taxonomy): domain Eukaryota; kingdom Metazoa; phylum Chordata; class Actinopteri; order Aulopiformes; family Paralepididae; genus Notolepis; species Notolepis coatsorum. Next base: position 137,860,096 of record NC_140165.1, on the reverse strand, counting down.
AACGGGTTGTTCTTTTGACTTTCACACAGACGACCGGGGCTCGAGACCCTAGTCGTCTCCTTCTTTTTGCAATATAGAAATAATTCAATTTGGTGCACGTTGAGAGCTATATAAAGAATGACATCCTCAATGCATGTAGATTTATAATATTTTAACTTAAAACCAGGCTACTTTGGCGTATAATCATTAATATTATATTCAAAAAAATCATATTGGAAACACCGGGTTTTGAACCCCGGTCGCTGGGTTGGCAGGCTTGAGCACTACCGCTGCACCACTGTGCCAGATGGGATAAATTCATTGTTTATACATTAATGAACGAGAGACCCGTGTTTAGAATATCCTTTGTTTTGAATGAAGTTTATCTCTTTATCCTCATTCATTAATGTGACGTCAACGGCTCATTCAATTTCTCAAATCCGTCAAACAGCGCATCTCATCAGACATCTTAATCCCAGTTACAATTAAAATAACCACATAATGTGTACATCGCACGAGCGAGCGCCACCGTCGCCACGGTATATATAACGTGCATTATTTAGGACAAAGTGAATTTAGTATCAGCATTTTGGGTCTATTTTACATTTCAAAAGCCCCCTCTGGAAGAATGGAGCACAAAAACGTAATTCAGAATGGTATAAAGCAGATCCTAGACTGTGGGAATAATTTCAGGAAACGCGCTGTCACTTTCTTTGCGGGGGCGTGGCTGTGCTTCATCGGGCTAACTTGAACTTAAACCCTGCTTTCGACCAGGCTCAAACTTTTGGATCTGTTGTCATGGTGATTTGGAAAATCCACGTACAGGGAACCGGAAAGTCCGGCTAACTCAGTTATCCAGTTAAAGTTATCCGGCTAACTCAGTTATCCAGGTACAAGAAACAGGGCCCAGGGCTGGGCGTGGTGCTGAACTGGACAGTGGAGAGGCAACTTTCTCTTTTTCAAATATTTTTATTGCTTTTTTTTCCCCTACACATAACAAGACAAAACACAATCCAGTAATAATAACAATAAACAACAATAAGAGACAATAATAGACAGAAATCCACATAACAATAACAGTTGTAATAATAATAACAATAATGACAATAAATAAAAATTATAAAATCAATAAAAACAGAATATAAATTAAATAAGTTGCCACAGATATTGAGGAACATTCACTTAGGTTTTCCATGAGTTACTGTGATAAGTCATTCTTTCCATTACTTTTGAGCTACTAAAAGTAAACAGGACTCACTGTGTTGTTATACTAACATGACTGTGATAAGCCATTATTACCATGAGCTTTGCAACGGTTAGCATTATCTTTCCATGAGCTTTGAAACGGTTAGCATTAGCTTTGCTATGATGCTACTGTAATAATCCATTATTTCCATGACTTCTGAGCTACTAAAGGTAAACAGGACTCACTGTGCTGTTGTATTAATGTTAATAAGCCATTCTTTCCAGATTTGATACTATCTTGTCTAGCACAGTCTCTGGAGCGTAACAGTAAGAAGCATTTTGTATGAAAGTACTCTGTACTTCTGTATGACAACTATTAAAGAAACTTGAACTTGAAACTTTCCTTGAGCTTCACAGTGCTGTCTTGCAGTTGTACTAACATTACTGTGATAAGCCATTATTTCAATGAGCTTTGATATGGTTAGGATTACCTCTCTGCACATATACTGTTAAGTACCATGTTGTAGCTAAATGTAGTGTATGTAATGTAATGTAAGATAACATAACACAACATATTTGTATGTAACTAAGCATAAAATAGCATAACACAATTGTAAGAGTTTGATTTCAGATCCCCTTTTTTTTTAATCAAACTTAAGACGTTTATTCTGTTTCTTCACTATGGTTCCTCTCCTCTGCGACACCCAACATAGTCCAAGTGCCAGAAAGGCTGATGCTAATGTAACATTGGAATAGGCCCGGAGAGCACTGTTTTAGAGGAAGTGAGACAGGAAGTCCATGCTTCAAGGGAAGCCTCTGTGAGGCTGGCACACTCAACCTTCCCTATTTGCAGTACATTTGAACAAACGTGAGTCTGACCACCGCGGATCAGAAATTAGATGTATCATCAATGATTTGTCAGTATCCCCTCCTCAAACACACATGCACACACATACACACTCACACACACAAACACACTCACAATTGGAAAGACCCTGTTGTCTGCTGCTTCTGCGTCGACCATCTCAGGAAGTGAAGTGTTGCGACACTCCTGTCTCCTCACTGAGTAGCTGGGCGGACAGCCAGATGGACAGACAGGACAGGACTGAGGGGTTTTCCAACATACACTCAGACCCTCCGAACACACACACACACACAGGCTCAGACAGACAGATATACGCACATGCACACACACCACCACCACCACCACCACCTCCACCATAATTACCAACAGCACCCTTCCTCATTCCGATCCTTGCTTTGTTACCACTAACACCCATCACACCAGCTCAACCCCTCACTGACTAATGTCACCACCAATAACACCCACTGAACACAATGAATAAAAAATACATCATTAATGCTGCAACAATCCCCCACTCCAAAGCATATTTATATTTAGTTTTTTCACAATTGTGTCCATTATACGCATGTTTTATTTATTTCACGCTATCGATTTTTATTTTCTGTGTTTTTTAAAGCCACAAGGACAATCAATACAAGAGTTTCATCTGTAGTTGAAAAATAAGGAAACATGTCTTAATCCATCATAAAGCAGAATATAGGTATATTATTCTCCAATGTTTACTAATTTCACTAACAAAAACATTTCTAGCCACAAAATGCAGCAAATGTCTTATGTCTAGTCTTTGTCCTTGTATCAAGTAGCTAGCATTTAAAGGAACACGTCAACATTATGATGCTTACTGTCTTATCCAGAGTCAGACGTGTAAAGTACTTGAGTAATTGTACTTCGTTACAATACTTAAGTACTGTTTTGGGGGATTTGTACTTTACTCGAGTATTATTAGGTTTGTATACTTTGTACTTTTACTCCATTACATTTCAGAGAAAAAAAACATACTTTTACTCCTTACATTTAAAATGCAGACCTACAAAGTACAAAGTACAAATCTCACAGGTCCAACCATTTTAATTAGTATATTTTAATTGTTTATCGGGCCGAACTAACGTTAACGTTATTAATCCTGCGACCGCAGGTAAACAGCCAATCAAATCCCCATCAATGGAAAATGAACCCGCCCATACCCATGCTGATTGGTCCTTGTGCAACACTAGAAGGCGGGGATCTTTGATTAAACACCTGCTATCAGAAGAATAGACAGTCAGATCCGCATTATGCTGTGGTTAATATTGTGATATTATTCAGGGTACTCCAGTATTCTGTCTTTAATATTGTGATATTATTCAGGGTACTCCAGTATTCTGTCTTTAATATTGTGATATTATTCAGGGTACTCCAGTATTCTGCCTTTAATATTGTGATATTATTCAGGATAATCCAGTATGCTGTGGTTAATATTATGATATTATTCAGGATACACCATTCTGTTTTTAATATTGTGATATTATTCATGCTGTGATGTGAATGCCGACCATGTTAGTTTACCTTCAATGGAGAAGTGCATTAAATAATTTTAATGTAAAAAAAGTGTCATCTGTTCTTTCATTTCAGCATTGTCTATCACAGAACCCATTCCATTGTGGGCAGAGTGTATGCTTGGTTTCATTCCAGCCTTGCCTAAACACCAGCTGATGATTTCACTAATTGGCTCACCTCTTCAACTAACTCACCTGGTGCAATGTATAGTTAAAATTAAAACTTGGCCCACGATGGAATGAGTTTGAGACCCCTGGTCTATCCCTTTAAAAAAAAAATTACTTTTACTTTTGAGTACTTAAGTACATTTAAAAGTAGGACTTTTTTACTTTTACTGAAGTGTGTTTTTAGCCAGATACTTTGACTTTTACTTGAGTCAGATTTTGAGACGGTACCCATACTTTCAGGGTACTATAGGGTACTACATGGTACTACATGGTACTACATGGCACTACATGGCACTACATGGCACTACATGGTACTACATGGCACTACATGGTACTACAGGATACTACAGGGTACTACAGGGTACTACATGTCACTTCATGGTACTACATGGTACTACAGGGTACTACAGGGTACTACATGGCACTACATGGCACTACATGGTACTACATGGTACTACATGGCACTATATGGCACTACATGGCACTACATGGTACTACAGGATACTACATGGTACTACAGGGTACTACATGGTACTACATGGCAATACAGGGTACTTCATGGTACTACATGGAACTACATGTACTACATGGTACTACATGGCAATACAGGGTACTACATGGTACTACAGGGTACTACATGGTACTACATGGCACTACAGGGTACTACATGGCACTACAGGGTACTACAGGGTACTACAGGGTACTACATTGAAATATGACTGATATTTGTTTTAATATGCTTTGAACAATTGAACAATATAAAATATATTAACTAAATATCATTGAATCAGACAAATTAACTGAGCAGATCATAATAATTGTTCTTATTGTGACATATATGTCACATAAAGTTTTCATGAACATTTTAAGGTTATGCCCGGTGTGACGTATGTGTCACAGCGATTTCTGTTGATTGTTTTCTTTATAATTTTGTTCAATAAATGTGTTCACAACAGGTTATATATAATAAAGAACATGTTATGTAAGCATTATAATTCTTAAATGGGCAAATCTTACCTTTTAGCAACAAGAATCTAGCTTTTGAATGCTAGCTACTTCTGTCAGCTTAGTCACCACCATCAATCAGCATTGTGGAAAGGTGGTTATGGGAGCACAACATGACATGATCTGTCACATGACCCCACCAGGATGTTCCACCGGTGTCCCTGTGGGACTTCATGAGGTAAAATCAAGGATAAAGCTTTATATGGAAATTTCCAGAACATGTAAAGTACATGTGACACCTGTGTCATGGTGGGTCCTTATGCGATATATGTGGTTGGCGTTCAACGGTTGTCTAGCAAACACGTATATAAACATTGTTGGTGCAGATTGAGTTAAACGGATATTTTTCCAGTTTTAATACTCTCATCAACATGAGAGTCAACAAATGCTTGCTTTATGCAGCCATTTAACACTATTGTAACTGAGGGGTACAATTCCCTGACTGTATTGATAAGTATGGTATTATGAAACCACTACCTCTTGTACTTTAACTTCTGGCCATCCAGTACATGATATAGATATGATGAACACTTTCCCACCTGATGAAACGAAGTCCACACAAATGTACAAATCGAATATTTTATATAGCAAAGGGTATATACAACGTTCACTTGATGACATTTATGATTTGAAATGCACTTGTATGGCAAATGAGTATTCGTAGGTAAATCAACATTGAATGTCCAATCTCTGGTTACGCAGGGAGCAAATATACAACCTGGTTCTTTAGGGAACTATAACGATGGTACTTAAATGATTATAGCTGGATACACTAAGGGGGGGGGGGGTCCCGCTGGTTGTAAGACAGTAGGAGGGGGGGTTAGAAGAGCCGCTGGCGGTATCCCATCTGGCCGACGATTTCTTGGGAGAATTCAGAGTCCTGAACACGATGCCCACAGAACCTCGGTCCGCAGATGAATACAGCTGGACCCTCTGGTGGACGGTAGCTGCCGGTCCACAACGGAGAGACGTGAGGCGACCTCACTGGTGTAGAGCGCCGTCTCACCTGGACTCCTCTCCGGGGGGTAGTTCCAACACTCAGCAGTATTGGCCGTTATCCATGGAATAATCAAAGCACCCAAAGCATGTAGATAATCCAAGCCGTGGAAGGCTCGCCGTCGTCCGGGTAAAGTAATCCAATGTACAGGTCCACTCGTCCTGGCCCGGAGCTCCTCGGATGCAAGCACCACAAGTGGTCTGCCCAGCCTGGTTAAGACTCCAGACAACGCCAGGAACGATGGGGGCGCTGCTCACTCTACAACTCTAACCGAACGATGCACCATACATAATAGACTATTATTAGCTTAATAGAAATACGTCCAACTCGACGGTATAGTGCCAAACTATGACAATTCAACTATTAATCCACACGATATCTCAATGCCTATTCTGAGGCCAAGTAGGCCTTACTGCACCACACGTGCGTTGTGGGTGAGGCTTCGCGTCTGTTACTAGGTTGGAGGGTAAAGAACTAATGGACTAAAAAGAAAGTTCTACTTTACTTGCGCCATATATATATGCGCTGTGAACAAATAGTACCATTCGTATTTCGCCAGACGTATTCCTACGCGGAACCGGGCTTGCCACGACATGTTGGTCGGCACGATTGAACTTGAATCTAGGGGTATGGCTGCTGGCGCCAGGTTCTCGTCCAATGGTAGAATGAAACTATTATGGGCTGTTTAGTAGACTAAAGGGATATTCAGTGCATATTGTACAAGGAATATACAGGGGATATCAAACGATATACAAATACTATTAAATATATATCCATAAATAAATATATATATTCGGTTTAATCTGATCCTTCACAACAGCCGCACCCTAATTAGTCCCACCTAATTAGCTAAACAGAGACAGATTAACCGCACTGTCTACCACTCAAGGTCCGCTGTAAGGGTCAGTCAACTCACAAAGTCATGGGGTCATGGTCATCATCGATAGTATCTGGGAGTCGGGGCAGTTCTATTAGCCTCGCCACGGGTCGTGTGTAAGTTCGCCCTTGGACGAGTACTTCAGCTGCTCGGACCTTGCCATCGGCACCGGTGATCACTTTGCTTACGCGGCCAGCCGGCCACATAGCTCTGGGTAGTGACTGGTCGATAATCATGACGACTGTTCCTTCTGTCAAATTGTCTCTCTCTTTTACCCACTTCTGGCGGGTCTGTAGAGACGGTAGGTAGTGGAGTAGGAAGCTGCTCCAAAACTTGTCAGCTAGTACTTGACTGTACCTCCACATTCTTCGGCCGTTCGCTTCTTCATGCCTGTACATTGTCTGGGGTAGCGCGGGGTCCAGCCGCACCATTAAGAGTGTGTTGGGGGTGACTGGGTCGACATCTGCTACATCACTGGAGACGTAACCGAGGGGTTTTGAGTTCAATACTCCCTCGATCTCCGTGAGGACTGTCATTAGGACTTCCTCCGCCACAGTCTGGGCCCCAAGCACGGCGTACAGGGCTGTCTTTATAGAACGTACTTCTCGTTCCCAGGTTCCACCGAAGTGGGGTGCGTTCGGGGGATTAAACTGGAAGTCAATCTGGGATGGAGCTAGGTGGGTCTTAAGTTCTGGGCCCATAGCTTGGAAGCTCTCTCTCAGCTCTCTTTCTCCGCCTTTGAAGTTTGTCCCGTGATCAGACAACAATGTAGACGGTTTTCCTTTCCGTGATGTGAATCTTCGGAAAGGCCATAAGGAATGAGTCTGTGCTCATGGTCGGAAGGAGCTCGATATGTATCGCTCTGGTGGTCATGCATTTGAATACAATACCCCACCGCTTCTCGGTTCCTCTTCCTCTCTTTATATACAACGGGCCAAAACAGTCCATGCCTGTGGAGTGGAATGGCTTGTCGCCGAGTCGGAGGCGACAGGGGAGTAAGTCAGCCATCCGTGGTATGCTGGGCTGCGCGCGCCACTTTCGGCAGTCTAGACAGGTTCGCTGGAAGCGTCGCACCGCTTCTCTTCCTTGAAGTATCCAATAGCGACGTCTGATCTCCGCGAAGACTCTCTCTGCTCCTGCGTGGTGTACATCCTCGTCGTATTTCTTTATGATCAGCTCTGTGACCTTGTGTCGGCTGTTCAAGACTATCGGGTACTTAATGTCATCCGGTAGATCGGGGGCTCTCCGCAGGCGACCACCCACTCTGATGAGATTATGGGCGTCACTCTCGGGTGCCAGGTGGAGCAGTCTGCTGTCTGATGGGACGGGCTTTCCTCCCTGTAGACAGTCTAGCTCATCGGGGAACGAGTCTCTCTGGGCTCGTTGTAGTAGAAGAAGTTCTGCTTCTTCGTAGTCAGCTGCTGAAATGTCAGTGGTGGACTGAATCTCTGGGTGGTGCCACAGGAATGTCTTTTGCTGCGCACTCTCTAGGGTAATGCAGTCATCTATGTTGGGGTCTGTGGAGGCGACTGTGCTCAGTCCACAGAACATAGGTTTCTTGTTCTCAGCCTCCTCGTTACTTGCTTCCCGTGGGGTGGGCGTAGGCCACTCTTCTTCCGGGAGCTTGAGGAATTCTGGTCCGTCACTGTAGATGTTGCGACGGGTGAGGTCATCCAGAGACATTCCCCGGGTGATGACGTCAGCTGGGTTGTGTTTGGTGTCCACATACCGCCAGCTCGCTGCTTCTGTTAACTCTTGAATCTCGGTGACTCTGACTCCCACGAAGACTTTGTATCTGCATGAATCAGACTTGATCCATGTGAGTACTGTCGTGGAATCTGACCACAAGATTGTTCTGTGCACCGGAATGGTGAGTTCACGTTGGATTAACGTGGCTAGATGCGCTCCTGCTAGGGCTGCGCAGAGCTCTAGACGCGGGATAGATTGTTGCTTTCGTGGGGCTATTCTTGAGCGAGCCAGGATGAAAGCAGTGTGTATCTTTCCTCCCTTCTCTTGGGCACGCAAGTAGGCCACCGATCCATAGGCTACTTCGGAGGCGTCGCTGAAGACGTGTAGATCAATCTTGCATGTCTCTGGCCTCACTGTGGATGGGAAGTGGCTGCGGCGTATATTGACGCCTGGGAGTGAGCGGAGTTCCGTCTCCCACTCTCTCCATGTTGAGGCAAGGTGTGCGGGTATGGGGTCGTCCCAGCCCTGGTCCTTGTCCCATAGTGCTCGTACAATCATCTTTGCCCTGGTGGTGTAAGGTAGAATACATCCCAACGGGTCATATTGTCTGGCGAGTGTTCTGTACACACTCCGTCTGGTGGTCGGTGTCGCCGTCGACCTTCCCTGCTCTGGAGTCAGGGGTTTGTGTCTATAGTGGAGCGAGTCTGTTTTGAAGCGCCAGACTAGTCCTAGTGTCATTTCTTGGGCTTCTCCTGGGATGGTCGCCATCCAGGTCTCGCTGCTGGCAGCCTTGTCCGCGGGGGAGAGGCTGCGCAATACGTGCGGGTCACTGCTGGCCCACTGCCCGAGATCAAAGCCGCCTTTGATCAGGGAGGCGCGTAGCTTGATTAGGAGAGCCTCGGCTTCTTCTTGAGTCGAAACGCTTTGTAAACAGTTGTCCACGTAGAAACTGTTCTTCACACTGTGTCGGACCTCTTCATCTGCTGCTGGGTCCTCTGCGACGTGTTTCTGTAGTGCAAATGTAGCACAGCACGGGCTGCATGTGGTTCCGAAGGGGAGTACTTCCCACTGGTAGATGGCTGGGTTCTCATCTCCGATCCTCTCTCTCCATAGGAACCGCAGCAGGGGCTTGTCCTCCTCCACTATTCTCACCTGCAGGAACATCCCTTTGATATCCCCGCTGATAGCGTATCTCATCACTTCGTATCTCATCACTCCGCCGACTGTGACTCTCTTTGTCCCTTGCTCGAGTAGGTTGATGGCGTAAATGTCTTCTTTAGAACGAATATCTTTCTTTTCGTTCTTAAAGGGCATTGTCTCTAGTGTCCATAGCCTCTCGACATGCTGCAGGAGAGTGGTGTCTTCTTCTGTCGTTCTGGAGTGGAGGCAGCTAGTGGCTGCTGTTCGGTTGAGAGATTTAGCGAGGGGGCCTTGTAGTGTCCACCCTAGGCGGGTCTCGACTGCTGCAGGACAGCCTCGGGGTCCTGTATGGACCCGGTCAATCGGGACTATGAGTTCTGCATGGTCGGAGCCTATCAGCAGGGTCGGGGTAGCGCCGTCTATGAGCGGGATAGGTAGTTGACGCAGGTGCACATATTTATCCATCAACTTGGCGATGGGGTAGGTGTACTGCGATAGTCCTATTTCTTGGCTGGTGAAAGCATTTGTAATCCTATACCGTCGCTCTGGCTGCCCGTTTGCTGCGATAGTGAAGGAGACATTCTCGCCCTTTATCGTCTTTAAATCTCTTCTTATTGTCCGAATCGTCATTTGGTTCTCGCTCCCCCGCAGTCCCAGCTGGGCCGCAGCGGACGCGAGCAGAAGGGTCTTCTCTGACCCGTCATCAAGGACGGCGTAAGTGTCCATGACTTTATCTTGGTAGCTCAATGTCACACGGACTACCTTTAAGAGCACTTGGGCGCCACTGCTGCTGGCGGGGTCAATGTACATGACACTTGCCTTGGTGCCGCTCGATGGTGCAGGTGAAGGCCGTCTTCTGTTACTGTCGTGTAGTATATCTAGATGGGCTCCGTCGCACCGACTGCACCTTTTCTTTAGGCGGCATTCGGCTGCCATGTGACTGCGCGCACATCGGTAACAGCGCCTGTTGGACTTTATCCATTGACTCACTTCTTCTGCATTCATCTTTGTGAACAGGTCACATTGTGACAGCCAGTGTTCTTTCTCACAGTAGGGGCACACCATCTTCCACTTCTCTTTTCTCGAGGGGGTACTGTGGCTCTTACTGCTCGGTACTGACTCTGATTGGTGCATGACGGTCACCGATCTTCTTCCATAATTTATTCTCCTGGGTCCCACTCTGGAGCTTGGCGTGCTCCGCCCGAACGTATCCAGTCGTAAGCTGCTGACTTCTCTCGCCAGGAAGTCGGCTAGATCAAGGAGGGATGGTTCGGGGCCGTTAGGATCCCGGTAGTCCCTCTGCCGCCTAAAACGCTCTTGTCTTGCGGGTGGCAGCTTCTCCAAAATCCTCTCGACGTTAGAGTTGGCGTATAGCTCATGCATGCCCTTTTCCCGTTGCGCTCCCAGCATCCCTACCAGGGACTGCACTTTGATTGACAGGTCGTCTAATGAGCGATTGTCTGTTGCTGGGGGTAGGCGATCAATATGCCTTATCTCTTGGATTACGTAATCCCATATACGTCCATATCTCTGGTCCAGCGCTGCTAGGGCCGCGGTGTATGGGGTCGTAGAGGTGGCATAGGCTAGCGCTATATTGTGCGCTCGCGGTACTTTCAGGTGCTTCAGTAATATTGCATACTTGTGGCGTTCATCAGCGACATCCACCATCATTGTCTCTAAGCACATCCGGAGCTCCGTGTACTGTGCTCGATTCTCATAGGTGATGTCTGGAAACGACGGCGTGGCAATGTATGACGCCGTGGATGGCTGATACATCGGCGAGCGCTGGGGGAGAGACCTCCTAGGCGAGTCTCCTCTTGCGCCTCTCTGTGGGCTGGTACCGACGGGGTACCATGGCCCGCTGGTCCAGGTGCTATTCCTCGGGGCTGGTCGTGCGTCGTGCTCACCCGTGAATAGAGTCGGGGGTCTGTAGCGCAGCGCCGCGGGGGTATAGCCTGGGCTGTACTGGACCTCCTGGTCCGGTGGAGTACTGTGCTGTCGTCGGGCTTAGTTCTCCTCCTCTCCCTCTTCTTCCTCTATCAGGTCTTCCAGATCCTGTAGTCGTTTATTTAGCTTCTCCGCAGTGTATGCCGCTCCTTCCTTGTAGCTGGGTCTCGCTTGGACCGGTCTGGGAAGGGGGTCTGTGGGGGGTATAGGCGTGGTCTGTTGGTCAAGTTCAGGGTCGCTTGCTCGGTTAGGAGACGCTGCCCTTGACTGTTGTCTCGACGAGTTCCTTGAACCCCTGGCGGAGGGAGAGGGTGTTGCCTTGAGGATCAGCTGCTCCATTAGCTGCGCTTGTAGCTTGTCGCGCTCAGCTTGTAGTCTGTCGCGCTCGCCCTGTAGTCTGTCGCGCTCGGTTTCGCGCTGGATGAGAGCGAGGTCGCGCTCTGCTTCTCTTTGGGCACCGTCAGCGGCACGCTGGGTGTCTGCTCGGTCTCTTGCCATATTCTCTTCCGTCTGAAGGCGTCTCATCTCCAGGCGTATGCGCTCTTCTTCGCTCCGTTGCTGCGCTTGGAGGCGTTCTCTTTCAAGGGTAGAATGTTCGCGCTCGCTAAGCGTCTGTGCTTGGAGTCGATCGCGTTCACCCTGAAGTCGATCGCGTTCGGTAGAGGCTGTCAGGCTGACGAGGAACGCCTGTTGTAGCATCCTCTCCGCTTCGCTGGGGGAAGACGGTTGTAGAGGTGAGCCGCTCCTGGGTGAGCCGCTCCTGGTGGTACTCGTTGGGGAGTCCTGGAGCTCTATTTCCTCGGCGCTCTCCTCCTCTTCTTCCGTGCAGAGTTCTCTCTCTGTATGGTTGTCTTCCTCCCGGGGCTGGTCGGGGACTACTTCTTCGGTATTGGCGGGGGGTAAAGGCATGTCAGCTCCCTCCTGGTCCACACCGTGCGCTTGGTCAGTTACATTAGAACCTACTAGGGCCTCTGTAGTCGGGGAAACCTGGTCGTTAAGGTCAGACATAATTTTACTTTCTACTTTTACCACGTTTACCGTTTGTAGAAGGCTAGGTAGTTGACTGACAGCGTAATCCTCTAAGTACTGAGGTGGCTGTCGTCTGCGCTGCGGGCGTTCTACGTTAGGAGGACCGTTTCGTGGAGTGTTCATCATAAGCCATTTTAATATTAATAACACTATATTAATATTACACTAGTTACCCTCCGGCTCGAAGGACCAATTGTAACTGAGGGGTACAATTCCCTGACTGTATTGATAAGTATGGTATTATGAAACCACTACCTCTTGTACTTTAACTTCTGGCCATCCAGTACATGATATAGATATGATGAACACTTTCCCACCTGATGAAACAAAGTCCACACAAATGTACAAATCGAATATTTTATATAGCAAAGGGTATATACAACGTTCACTTGATGACATTTATGATTTGAAATGCACTTGTATGGCAAATGAGTATTCATAGGTAAATCAACATTGAATGTCCAATCTCTGGTTACGCAGGGAGCAAATATACAACCTGGTTCTTTAGGGAACTATAGCGATGGTACTTAAATGATTATAGCTGGATACACTAAGGGGGGGGGGGGGTCCCGCTGGTTGTAAGACAGTAGGAGGGGGGGTTAGAAGAGCCGCTGGCGGTATCCCATCTGGCCGACGATTTCTTGGGAGAATTCAGAGTCCTGAACACGATGCCCACAGAACCTCGGTCCGCAGATGAATACAGCTGGACCCTCTGGTGGACGGTAGCTGCCGGTCCACAACGGAGAGACGTGAGGCGACCTCACTGGTGTAGAGCGCCGTCTCACCTGGACTCCTCTCCGGGGGGTAGTTCCAACACTCAGCAGTGTTGGCCGTTATCCATGGAATAATCAAAGCACCCAAAGCATGTAGATAATCCAAGCCGTGGAAGGCTCGCCGTCGTCCGGGTAAAGTAATCCAATGTACAGGTCCACTCGTCCTGGCCCGGAGCTCCTCGGATGCAAGCACCACAAGTGGTCTGCCCAGCCTGGTTAAGACTCCAGACAACGCCAGGAACGATGGGGGCGCTGCTCACTCTACAACTCTAACCGAACGATGCACCATACATAATAGACTATTATTAGCTTAATAGAAATACGTCCAACTCGACGGTATAGTGCCAAACTATGACAATTCAACTATTAATCCACACGATATCTCAATGCCTATTCTGAGGCCAAGTAGGCCTTACTGCACCACACGTGCGTCGTGGGTGAGGCTTCGCGTCTGTTACTAGGTTGGAGGGTAAAGAACTAATGGACTAAAAAGAAAGTTCTACTTTACTTGCGCCATATATATATGCGCTGTGAACAAATAGTACCATTCGTATTTCGCCAGACGTATTCCTACGCGGAACCGGGCTTGCCACGACATGTTGGTCGGCACGATTGAACTTGAACCTAGGGGTATGGCTGCTGGCGCCAGGTTCTCGTCCAATGGTAGAATGAAACTATTATGGGCTGTTTAGTAGACTAAAGGGATATTCAGTGCATATTGTACAAGGAATATACAGGGGATATCAAACGATATACAAATACTATTAAATATATATCCATAAATAAATATATATATTCGGTTTAATCTGATCCTTCACAACAACTATGGTCGCCAAAAACGCCGTAGCACGTCTTTCCCCCGCCATGCTCATTCTGCCAAAGACGCCGTACCACGTCTTTGATATCAATATTTCAAAAATCTGTGATCGAAATCATATTTCTCCCCCGGAGACTTGAGATCTACTGTTGATCCCCTCTCAACTCTCCAACGGTTCAAGAGCGCCATCTGGTGGCCGATCGGCGGATCGCCCAGAGCGGAAACAGGAAATGGAAGCTGGTGCTCATTTCAATTCGGTCCGATCACTCGGTAATAGTCCCAGGACTCGAGCTAGACACAACGGATAGCAATCCGTTACCAATAACTCGATAAACAACATGATTTGGACGTATATACTATTATACAACCTGGAAATGGATCGCATATTTCGACATCCCATAATAGGAATATTTCTGTTCCACGCTCATCGCCCAACGCTATGAGGAAGCTACGGTAAGATTCAGCATTATTTTTTAACGTGTTCGATACTAACTGCTCTAATGATCATATCACCCACACTACATGAATCATCTAACGTTGGCCACGGAATTATAAACGACCCCCCCCCCCCATCCGGTCAACATCAGATGATAAGTAGTAACTTCTAGAAGCACGTCCATTTGAATTTTTTTTATCTCGTGCAGATTCCTATCAAACTGTATTTGATCATCAATATAATGCATTTGGGGCTATAAATCACGTTCTGGAGAAAGCTGCAGAAAACGATAAAAACATACTTATACTTTAGACCGTATTTTAGTATGAATATGTGAATGAAAAAGTATAACGTTGCTACACCCTGAACAATAGATACTTGACGTTGAATGGGCCATAGTAATGTCAATTTAGCAATACAATTTAAAAAGTTATAGCCCTGCAAAGAAGGTAAACATCCCCATAGACAAATAGAGCTGGCGGAGGATGGTATATTAAGAATATAAGCCTGGCGACCAAAGTGTACAAAAGGATGATTGTATGATAATAATTTTAAAAACAATGAATAAAGTGTGCATGAAATAATAGGGGAAAGAAAACGTTCACACACACGCACGCACGCACACACACACACACACACACACACACACACACACACACACACACACACACACACACACACACACACACACACACACACACACACACACACACACACACACACACACACACACACACACACACACACACACACACACACACACACACACACACACACACACAATACACCTGAGTGAAGTCTAGTTAAAAAAAAAAAAAAAACATTAATCGTGCGTTAAAAGAATTGTGCGTAAATATGTGACCCGACGTGGCCAAACCCGACTTGTGGCGGTGAGATACAAGCATCAGAAATCGCGAAAATGTCTCGCACTTCAGAAATATGTAAAAATCGAACATTTGAAATGTTATTTATCTGTTCCCTTATTTGCAAAACTTAATACAACTTGTAAATGAGTTTATTATTGTTATTTGTCCGACAGTATTGTGTCCCAATGCTCCCCAAAAAAACTACAGTGCCGGTGCTTGGGGTGTGGTCTGGCTTGGCATTTCTTCATTACAGGTACTTGAGAGGTGTTGAAACACACTGCTTTGCTTTCATCATTGCAGAGAGAATAAAAAAATACATGCATGTAACATTAAGTTCCACTTCTTAACGTTATAGCAAAAAAAATAAAACGCCTCTCAATATAGGTCTATATTATTTACGCAAGTCGGCCGTTCTGTCCCAGACATTAAATGTGACTCTACGGCACAATTCCATTCGTTTTGGCTATTTGTTTCTTTATATCGCTTTATCCATAGGGCTGCTCCCGTTTTGTGTGTTGAGAATCATGGTGTGACACTATCAGAATATATAATTTACGCGAGTCTGCCGTTTCTGTCCCAGACATTAACACAACAATCTGTTATAAATCACATTTAAAATGTCACAAATTTTATGAGCGAACAAATTCCGTTAGATTGAATTTAATGCTACCTAATGTCATAATAAAGTAATTTAATCGACTACAGTTGACTACTGTTTTCACTTACAGCAACCTGTTAGACTACTATGAGCAGCTAGTCACAGCAGTAGCAATGACGTTAGCGTTACTTGACGATTCCCTCGCCGTTTGCAGTGGTCGTTGCATAGTGTTTAATTGTACTGAGTTTTTCTCCACTTGCTCACGGACCTTGCCATATAGTTTGGGCATTTCAATTTGGCTAAGAAGGCTGAGAAACTTGCTTTAGCAAGTCAGCAACGGCCGCTAAGCTAACGTTCTAACGTGACTCTGCAGTTCCATTCATGAGAAAAGGGGGGGTTATATTGACGAGGCAACAGAGGTTCAAAGATGTTTGATGAGTTGAGGGAAATAAAACCTCCTATCTTGCTGTAGTTTTTATTTTCACTTTGTGCCACTTGATTTGATTATATTTCATGAAAAAAAGTGCTTTTCAGAGATGGAAGTAGAATAGCTGCCATACTAGTGTTTTACCCCTTCAGAAGCATTTATATAGACATTAAAGGGGAACTATTTGACTATTTCTTTCACTATTTGGGCACTTTTACACAATTCCTGTGAGTCTATGGAACACCTCTGTAATTTTTTTTGTAAATATTTCTAATGAAGTCCTCAAAAACAGCATTTTTCTACCTCAAGATCTTAAGCCGTTTTGAGCCTGGGCTCCAACCACTGTGTGCAGCTCATCATGAGCCTGATGCCACACAGCCACATTATCATGCAGCTGAGTCTCTCTGACATCACAAATCAGCACATTTTCAGATGACTCAGTTCAGTGAGGGTGAATATTGTGAGAGGAGAATTGGAAGAATGCGCCAATATGAGAATTAGAGACATAGATCATATTAATATAAGTTCACATAGCTAGGAAACAATGCTAAACACTCAAAAAGGCCATTTATAAGATAGTTCCCCTTTAAGATAAAGGAATATACCGTGACCATACCGTCCAGCCCTGCTTGCTATCCTAGGTAAAACTAACAATTACCAACGGCTCAACTCTTCCAGAACATTGAACACTGAACTCTCCACAATGTGGTTCTTGTATAGTATAGTATAGTTCACTACCACACTACATACGGTTAACACTTTCACTACCATACTACAGAATGTTAACCTTTCACTACCACACTACAGAAGGTTAACCTTTCACTACCACACTACAGAAGCTTAACCTTTCACTACCACACTACAGAAGGTTAACCTTTCACTACCACACTACAGAAGCTTAACCTTTCACTACCACACTACAGAAGGTTAACCTTCCACTACCACACTACAGAATGTTAACCTTTCACTACCATACTACAGAATCTTAACATTTCACTACCACACTACAGAAGGTTAACCTTTCACTACCACACTACAGAAGGTTAACCTTTCACTACCACACTACAGAAGGTTAACCTTTCACTACCACACTAATTTTTAAATAAACTATCATGACTTTTCCTTTATCCTTTGGGTGTTGTGTTTTCAGTTTGCTGGGTCACAAGACAGAGTCATTGTAATAACAAAGAGCATGAGACTTCCAGGTGTTAATTGCCCCAGAGAGAGGGGGGCCATGGATTACAATGAATTCTGGGTAGTGTTGTAGTTGTTTTACACTGTAAGTGTAAACTCTTGAAAGCCCTTTTTCTTTGAATACGTTTTTGTGATATCACCATGATTCATAGGAAGTAGCTTGAAAAGTATCCCACCAAAATGTTCAAGTGATGGCTTATTTTGAAGGTATGAATCTGTACTTTCATAATATGTAAAAAATTGAAGATTCCTCAACATGACCCCGACGTCCATACCTGGTCACATATAAAAAGTTACTTTTCACAGTAACGCATTACTTTTTGGTGTAAGTAATAAGTGAAGTAACTGAGTTACTTTTGAAGTAACTAGTAACTAGTAATGGTAACTAGTACAACACTGCTCATTACGTATGTTTATCACAATGGACTGGTCCATTGTGTTGTGTCAGTTGCAAATGGACATGGAATCAGGTTGAGTGATTAATGCAGCACCACCTAAAGTAGCACCACCTCATCATGGTCAGTTGAACAGTGAGTGAACTCCCTACCGTACATATTTTTTAAAGACAAGATAGTATAACAACCGCCCTTCACTGACGCTGGAAAGGCAGGCTATAGTGGGGAACAATCCGCTGTCAGTAAGCCTTCAACTTACACAGTTAAACAACCTAGATAAACAATAACAACTCTAAAATATGACTCACCACTGGTCCTGGCTGTCCTCTCTCGTTCAATTGAAATAATAATAATAATAATAAAGAAAAAAAGAAACGTTTGTTCTCCTTCTCCATTATCTACCCACTCACTGTCCCCACCATCAAAAAGGTACTTTACCCCTTCACCACTGGACAAGTCTATCCATATGTGGCTGTGTCACATACCCCCCCCCCCCCTAAGCTTGGGGACCAATGTAAGGCTTCATGTTCACCACATTGACTGTGTCCATCTTCTCTGTGTGACCTTCCGACTTGACTCTGTAATTAATGGGTCCTAATTGTTTCAACACCCTTGCTGGATCAGACCACTTTGGCACTAACTTGGATGTGCATTTGTCTGGAGTGCTAGACAGCGGATGGGCTCTGACCCAGACTAAGTCTCCCTCATGGAACTGTACACTCTCCTTCGGGTATTGTAATACTTAGCCTGTCTGAGCTGAGCTTTCTCAACCTTCTGCCTAACCTCCATCTTCAGTCTGTGGAGATGCTCCATCAAGGAGTATGGTGCCTGTTGAGGTGATGGAGCTTGATGAATACGTTTTTCTAGGATTCCCGTAAGATTCCGGCCTAGATTGATCTCTGTGGGAGTTCTTCCCATTGTCTCATGTTTCACTGTATTCAGTGCATACCTAAACTCTGGTAGCCACTTGTCCCAGTCGAGGTGTTGACCTTCAACATAGGAGGAAATCATGCCCTTCAGGGTGAGATTGACTCTCTGTGAGATTGGTTTGGGGGTGATAACTGGTGGTCAGCTTCTGCACCACTCCCTAATCTCTACAGAGGTCACCTACAAGTTGGCTGGTAAACTGAGGACCGCAATCAGAAACCACATATTTTGGGACCCCCCAGTGGGTACAAATGCTATCTCCGAGGATCCGACACTGAGACTTACTGCCCCTTAGTGGGAACAACTCTACCCATTTTGTGTAGTAGTCGACTACTACCAGGAGATATACATTACCTTTCTTGCTTCTAGGGAACGGCCCCATGAAGTCCATCCCCAACATAAAGCCAGCCTGCTCCACTGTGGTGGACTGAAGCTCACCTGCTGCTCACCTGCTGGTTTATGTTGTTGAAACACCAAACAGCACTTCACATGGCTCCACAGATCCCTCCAGATGGTAGGCCACCAGGCAACCTCCAAAACATGCAGCATGGTTTTTAATCTCACCAGGTGAGCCCCCAAAGGGCTGTCATGGAAGTAGGAGAGGAAGACCTCCACAAGACTATTGAGAACTACCAGTGGGAACTGTGTCCCCTGGTCTTTAACCATCTATAGAGGACCTCCTGGTGTACTTCAAAGCCAATTCGGTCTTTGTTCCCTTTGGATGTCTCAACCTCCCTGCGCTTCTCTCTTACCGCCTCATCTGCTCTCTGGGCTTGGGCAATTTCTGAGAGTGAGGTGGGTAAGATGTTAACCTCACTCTTCTTCCCAGCAACCATAAGACATGGAGCATTATTCCTAATCCTGGAGAGGCAATCGGGTCCTGCGTTGAGGCAACCCTTCCTGTAATAGACCTTGAAATGGAATGGTTGGAGCTGCAGGGCCCAACGGGTGAGACAGGAGGACGTCTTGGGACAGTTTAAAACCCACGTAAGGGCAGAGTGATCATGTACACATCAAACTCTGTGCCCTCCAGGTAGTGTTTCCACTTTTCCACCACCCACACGACAGCCAAACACTCCTTTTCAGATGTATAATAATTAACCTCTGCTTTGTTTAACACTCTGGAAGCATAAGCAATGACCTGTTCCCCTTCATGGGTCCTCTGGGTCAGCATTTCCCCCAAACCCACGGCACTGGCATTGGTGTGTACCTGGAATGGCATAGCCCAGTCAGGGTGTGCCAAAACTGATGGACTGGTTAGAGCCTCTTTCAGTCGCTCCATACTCTTCTGACATTTGTCTGTCCATCTCCAAGTTTAGTTCAAGTTCAAGTTTCTTTATTAGTTATCATACAAAAATACAGAATACTTTTATATGAAATGCTTGGTCCTGTTCTGCTCCTGAGAGTGTGCTAGATCAGAATAAAATAGATAAGTAAAAAAGCAGTCAAAAGTACGTAACAAGTGTAAACAAAAGTGTTCAAAACAAAAGTGTTCAATATACATATATATACACTTTTTTTAACAAAGATTTGCACTACAACTCATACATCATTGCACCTTACCCTAAGTTGTACCTCATCCCATTCTGCATTGTACTTTATATTGTATTGTAACTCAGTTACCAATTTTTTCCTACTCTGTATTGTATATTGAATGTATACAATATACAATACAGAGTAGAAGCTCTGTATTACTATCATTACACATGGGCAAAACAGAGTCCATTCTCTTCGGTTCAAATAACAAACTCAGCAAGACCGACGGCTTCTCAGTTACAGTGGGTGACAATACTGTCACAAGGAAAGAAGATATTACCTACCTGGGTTCCATCCTAGAGGCAAATCTTTCCTGTGACAAAATGGCATCCAATGTAATAAAAAAAGTCAACCAACGAACTCGATTCTTGTACCGGATCTCCTCACTGGTAAACAAGAATACCCTGAAGACTCTGGCAGGAGCACTCATTCAAGGGTACTACGACTGTGCTTGCACCTCATGGTACCAAAGCACCTCAAAGGCGCTAAAAACAAAATTACAAACATCTCAAAACCAACTGGTCACACTACTGCTTGACCTTACTCCTAGAACCCACCTCACCCCTGCCCACTTTGACAACCTAGGATGGCTTAGAGTAGACGACAGAGTACAGCAACTTGCAATGGGCCTGGTCTACAAGATACACTACACGACCAAGGTACCCATGTACAAAATACTTCCCAAAGGTCAGTGAATACCACGATCACAACACCAGAGGGAGCTCCACAAATCATGTTAAACCCAGATTCGGCTCAAACAAGGGACTAAACACGTTTCGCAATTATGCCACATCAATGTGGAACGCCCTACCCAAAGCTGTAAAGGAATGTGAATCACTACCCACTTTCAAAAACAATCTCAAAAAACACCTACGGGAGACTGCAATTCGAAACTGGCCCCTGTAAATGTCCTAACACAACCCCCTCCAATGTACAGTAAGGTCTTGTCAATATTCCAATGTACAGTTTTGCTTGTACAGTTGTACAGTGTCCCCCACCCACCCCTCCTACCCAACCTCCCCCACCCACCCAACCACCTCCAATGTACAGTCCCCCCCACCCCCCCCACCTACCCAACCTCCTCCAATGTACAGTTTTTACGTCAAATGTATATACTCTCTTTTCTGGACTCTTTTCGTATCACAAACAGTACTGTATTTGCAAATCTGGTATGTCATAAATGTATAGATGTAGCAGTACTGTCTATCTGTATGTCATATATGTTATGATGAATTGAAAATGGGGGACCCTGATGTAAACAAGACGAAAGTCTTTCTCTGGTCTGCATCCCCTTAACAATTGTATGTATTGAGCTGTACTGTACTGTACTGTACCCATTCTGAAATCTGTTAATAAAGTTTTCAATCAATCAATCAATGAGGTATGAGTTGTAGTGCAAATCTTTTTACCAATAAATATAAATATAAAGTGTGTTAAAGTGTCTAAAGTGGGTGCTACAGTGAGTTGTTTATTTAGAGTGAGTGTGTGCGTGTGGATGTGTGTGCTGTGAGTGTATTTGATGGTTTGTTACATAGTGTTATTGTCATTGAGCATCCTGATGGCCTGGGGATAGAAGCTCCTTCTGAGTCTCTCTGTGCTTGTCATGAGACTCCGATATCGCTTGCCTGACCACAGCAGTTCAAAGAGGCAGTTGTTTGGGTGGCTAGAGTCTTTGATTATTCTCTTAGCCTTACCCATGCAACGCTTGTTGTAAATGTCTTGGAGAGTGAGAATAGGCCATATGGTGAAGGCTGAGAAGTGGCTAGAAAATGATTCTCGTTCCCACCTCCCCAAATTACACAATTTTCACTCTGGGTGAAAGATATATTGGTGTAGATTTAGGAACAAAAAGTTCTCCATTGACAAAGTAGCCCATTTTGCGCGATCATAATTTTTAAGTCGGGACTAGATCTTTCCTCGCGAACGGATATTTGGTCACAGCAGAGTTTTATTTGATGCAATTGGTGCGAGTTCGCTCACGTATCTTGCGCTCGACCAATAGCAGCTCTCTATTGGTCGATCCGCTGTCAACAAAATCCACAGACTAACGTTACATCAGAACAGGACAAAAATTGACAGAAAACACCTTCTAAAGTTCGCAAAAAGGTTTCTAAACAATGTTATATGCATCTCACGTCCGTTCAGAAAGAACGTGTACAAGATTTTACACAGACACGGTGGGATAGATATAGAAACTGCGTAGAACGGTGGCTTAACCTACCAGTCCAGAATCATACCATTGTGGAGACATACAAACATTGTTTAGAGATCGATTTGTGTCATAAATGTCATGATATATATTTGTATATCTGTATGTTGTGTATGTCATAAATGTCATGATGAATTGAAAACGGGGGACCCTGATTAGGTTAGATTGTACTTTATTGTCATTATATTTGCATACAACGAGATTTGGGACTCAAACCTAAGGTGCAGTAATAAAATCACAAGTAATAAAAGATAAACATAAAATCCTATACAGAAACATTAAATGCTATACAATAAGACAATGTTAGTCCTGTACAATATACAAAATAACAACAATATACAGAATAGCAATACACAAATAACAATCACAGTGTCAAATGGTAGTGGGTGGGTATTGCACTGTAGATATTGCACATCAGGATGTTGCACAGTGTGGGAGGAGGGGGGAAAGGTGAATTACCCTAGACCAGTCTTCCTTTGATGGTCTTAGCAAATATGTGTGCCATCTGTATGGCCAGCCATCAGCTAAGAATGTGAATGATGCCAGATATACAGCATTCTGCATGGCATCATCGGCTTTGCCAGAACTCTCTATGCCCCTGACCAGTGGCGCATTGTACCAACACTGCAAAAGGGCAAATGACCAAGCAGCTATAATGAGACATTCATTGAAAGCTATAATGTGTGCCCCTTTACCTGTTGGCAATGGGTGGCATGTCGAGGATGGGGAGTTAACAGTGACTATGACGGATGACTACAAATCCGGCCTCTGATAGTGTGTTGCAGGTAGTCCACTAAGGTTGCAAACAAGGACAATGTGAGACAGGAAGATGTTCATGTGTGACTGCAAAACTGCCATGTACAGATCTTTGTCAATGCCAAAACTGTGCAAATGTTTCTAAGGAAACCGAAGATAGGGCTACATGGGATGATGACTCAGATGATAGTGGTGAGGATGATTACCATCAGTCTTGCCTGAGAAGTGTGGTGGTGGATGAGGGTGTGGACTGGATTGGGATGTATAGGGCGAGGGGATTAGGATTATACAGTAGTAGTAGTGATTTTGATGACAGCGGATCGACCAATAGCAGCTCTCTTTGTTGCGAGGATACGGCCGTATCCTCGCAACAAAGAGAGCTGCTATTGGTCGAGCGCAAGATACGTGACCGAACTCGCACCAATTGCGTCAAATAAAACAGTGCGGTGACCAAATATCCGTTCGCGAGGAAAGATCTAATTACACCAATATATCTTTCACCCAGAGTGAAAATGTTGTAATTCAGGGAGGTGGGAACGGGATGAAACGATACAGCCTTCACCTTACAGCCTAGAAGCCCACCTCCAATTGTGCGTTCGGCTGAACGGGCCACTCTCTGTCGTCTGCTACGGTCTTGTGCGGTGCCATTCCCAAACCAGGAGGTGATATTGCCAGTCAGGATGCTCTCTATTGTGCATGAGTAGAAGTTCTTAAAGGTCAACTTGCAGGTTAAACCCTACTCTTCAATTATGGGTAGTTTACATCATTGGTATCTATTTTCATTATTTATTTTTTTCCATTTGATGCCGGAAATTCCACTCAGAAAGGGTTAAAAAAGTCCACGCACGGATAACTGTGTGTATGTGTGTGTGTGGGTCATGAGCAGATAACAGGGACTCTTAAAGTTATCTGTAAAACGGACAACCACTAGACTGCTTACGCAGGTATTTTAGGAGAGGGGAAAAATTAAACAACAGAAAACAACCTTTACAGGTGGAAATCTCAAAGTGAGTAATTAAGAAAATAAATCAAGTCCCAAAAAACAGGACTACTCTCAATAAAGAGGTATAGTATAAAAGTAAATAAGCCAAAAGGACACCTCCTAATAAAAGGAGTTTATATTGGAAAAAGTAAAACAATAAACCTCCACTAAAGGAGTTTATGTGTAGAATCACGTGAGTAGCCTAAAATAAGAATGACTACCATAAAGCTCAATTCTGAATCAGAAATCAGACTACACGTCAATATAATGAACGTGACCAAAAGGACAGCCAACACTAGGAAATGAAAAAGCAGTTGACACTGCGATCTCCAAACTTAAATAGACTTGGCCATAGGCACAGCTGCACTGCATCAGCTGTAATCAAGCCCACACACCTGCCGACCCATGAGGCAATTAACCACAGGGAACAGGGATTGACAGCTATCCCTCACAGAGAGGTGAAATAAAGCAAAAATAGACCGCTGTCCCTCACAGACAGGTGAAATAAGGCAAAAACCATGACAGGACCCCCCCCCTCTTGGGTGCGGCTCCAGACGGACCCTCCGAGACACGTCTCCGAAACTCCCGAACAAGCTCAGGGTCCAAGATGTCCCTGGCCAGAACCCACGTGCGTTCCTCTGGCCCATAACCCTGCCAGTCCACCAGGTACTGTATACCCCTACCAACCCACCTACTGGACAGGTTACGCCGTACAGTATACACAGGTTGGCCATCAACAAATCGAGGGGGAGGTGGAGGTCTCTCTGCAGGAACCAACCTGCTCCTCCAAACCGGCTTAAGGCGGGATACGTGAAATGTAGGGTGTACCCTCATAGACGAGGGTAACCAAAGACGCATCGTGACTGGGTTTATCTTGCGAACAATAGTGAAAGGGCCCACAAAACGGGGAGCGAGTTTGCGCGACTCCACCCGTAATGGAAGGTCGCATGTGGAAAGCCACACCTGTTGGCCCACACGGTAGGAAGGCGCAGGGCGACGGTGTACATCCACCGACCGCTTGTGCCGGGCCGCAGCACGCACAACAGCCACACGCACCCTTTTCCATGTTGCCCGAGACCGACGGATAAACGCCTCGGCAGATGGCACCCCCACGTCCCTCTCCTTTTTAGGAAACAGTGGAGGCTGATACCCAAACTGAACCTCAAACGGGGAGAGACCAGTGGATGCATTGCACAATGAATTATGTACATATTCTGCCCATGCCAGTTGGTGACTCCAAGTGGTCGGATTGGAGGAGGCCAAGCAGCGAAGCGTACTCTCCATAGACTGGTTGGTGCGCTCTGTTTGCCTCTCTGATGTCTTGGTATAGTGGGCAGGTTGTTAAGAAGTGGAGCTCGGTTTCCACCTCATCTTGTGTGCAGTGGGTGCATAGTCTGTCTTCGCTTGGGAGCCAGGTCTGCCTATGGCGGCCTTTCTCGATGGCTAGGCTGTGCTCGCTGAGTCTGTACCTAGTCCTCTGTTCTGAGCTGTGTGCTGAGCTGTGTTCTGCATGTGTTCTCTGTTCTGAGCTGTGTTCTGAGATGTGTTCTGTGTTCTGAGCTGTGTTCTGAGCTGTGTGCTGAGCTGTGTTCTGTGTTCTGAGCTGTGTTCTGAGCTGTGTGCTGCATGTGTTCTGTGTTCTGAGGTGTCCTGTGTTCTGAGCTGTGTTCTGAGCTGTGTGCTGAGCTGTGTTCTGTGCTGTGTTCTGCATGTGTTCTGTGTTCTGAGCTGTGTTCTGAGATGTGTTCTGAGCTGTGTTCTGTGCTGTGTTCTGAGATGTGTTCTGTGTTCTGAGCTGTGTTCTGAGCTGTGTTCTGTGCTGTGTTCTGAGATGTGTTCTGTGTTCTGAGCTGTGTTCTAAGCTGTGTTGTGTTCTGAGCTGTGTTCTGAGCTTATATAATGCTTTTACTAACTATATTATATTTCTCTCTCCTCTGGTCAGGGGCATTGCCGGGTCTGTGCAGCGATAACACTGTATATTAACTGTAGAACTGGAGCTCTCTCTCGCTCTCTCGCTCTCTCTCTCTCTCTTGCTATATGTTGACTGTATCATGCCCAGCTTCGGGCAGCGCTATTACTTAAGAATATGTTGACTGTAAAAAAAAAAGAAAAAAAAAAAAGAAATGTATTAATATGATATAATCTTTTTTTTTTCATGTGGGGGGGGGGGGGGGGGGGGCTCGCGTTTAAACCTCGCACAGGGCCTCGCATTTCTCCATGGCGGCCCTGCGTGGCCCCTCCCGAATGTGTTAAAAGAGCCTTTGGGTTAGGATTGCTGGTGATGCAGCAGTACAGGTTGCAGGTTCTAGGGCTCAGAGGATGCTGTCCTGCCATGGCACCAGACCGTCTGGAGAGGAGAAGTAGCTGGTGAAGGTCTCTCTCACTGCAGCTGCTTCTCTGGAGGCATTGTCCCCTGGGGATGCTCTGCACTGCACCCTGCGACTCTGCTGGCACAGTTGTAGTGCGGGGGACATCCAGGCTAACGTTAGCTACTAACTGTCAGTTAGCCAACACTGTCAGTTCGTATTATCTTAGGTTGATGTTAGCTTGCCGTTTACCTAGGTGTAGCAAGCTGGTAAACAAATGTTTAAAACATAACCTAGTGTATTACTACCGGACTATTCTCCATATGGTTAACTCAGGTAAACTTAAATTATTATGTTATGGATATTAATAATATTATTAAGAGGAGGCAGCAGGGCCCTCAGTTTGGGGAATGCACAGAGCCTCTCGTAGTCCCCCGCAATCTTCCTTCAGGCTTCAGCCCCTGGTACGGGCATGTAGTCAGAGACCGTACACCCCCATAGCCTCACACACTACACAAAATCCGGGCTACAGTGCAAAACCCCACTCTGTAGCTGAAGGCGATGGAGTGGGAAGAGTCTCCAGTTTGACAGGTACCTGCAACATAAAAAGAAAATACATTAGAGAAGAGAACTGGGTATGGAAAATTACATGAAATAGACACAGACTATAAATAGCTAATGCATCTATCTACTTACCTATCTAGACACCCGGCCAATTATTAGGTATGGGAACTGTCTGGATTACTAAAAAAGTTTGCCTTCTTGTCAATACAATTCAAGAATGCTTTATTGGCATGACTGCATTTTGAATTGATATAACAGACACAGACTATCAATAGCTAATCATGCATCTATCTAGAGAGAGATACAGACAAATAGCTAGCTAGTCTATTGATAGTTATGTACAGTTCAATGTACAGTTTCCTCCCCCTCAAATGTAAATATTCTCTTTTAGAAACTCTGTCTATATATATATGTAGACACCAGTGGAGGTTTCTCTATGACAACACGTGAAACACAAATTCACTCATAATTCATAATTATTATTCATTTACATATACCTATATATATATATATATATATATATATATATATATATATATATATATATATATATATATATATATATATATATATATATATATATATATATATATATATATATATATATTTCTTTTTTAATTATTATTATTATTATTTTATTATACATGTTTTCCTCTGTAAAAAAAATGCCAGTGAAATTTTGTTTCTTCAAAAATGGCCAAAATTGACAGCTCTGAGCAGGCCTGCACTGCAGTAATGCCTGCAGTAATTATTCGTGCAGAATAACTGCACAGGTTGACCCAGGGTTAAATAAATAATAAATAATAGCCAATCAAAATAGGCTATTAATGTCATCTAAGCACGGTCTGTGCATTTAAACTCTTGCCATTGAATGGAGGATTTAATGATTGACAGCCCTTGACATCCAATACACGGAGGTTGAATGATTGGCAGCCTTGCAAATCCAATCAGAGTATGGCTCCTACGACTGCAGCTCTGTAGCTACACGGCTGTTTCTCCCCTTGCGGGATTGATTGATTGATTGAACATTTTATTAACAGAGCACTGAGAGCAGCCACGTTCGAAACCTCTATATTAGTGTATCTAACATTTAGCACTTTAATAGCGGGACATTTACTGAGGACCAGCACAACACACATGTGGATATCATATATATTATGAGTCTATCTGTCCAGGAGGATGACAACATTATTGCAGGTACTGTAAGCATAAGCAGGCAGCCTAGCAGTTTCTAGCTTGGATGCTAATAACTACTAACGTTATCACGCTAGCTTGGATGTAATGTATCACGTTGGCTGCTGGCTGCTAATGCAGCCTGCGGATAATATTTGCATGTGCACGGTGTTAGTGATGCTGGCTAAATGAATGAACGTTGTGTCTGAATGTTTGCCGCTAGCTTGTGGCTAAGCTAACGCACTTCGCTGAAGGTGCACAGCTGAGCTAGTGTCTTTGTGGCTTTCCCGGTTTGTCATGGTGAGATTCATGTGGGGAACTTTGGTGTGTGTGTGCAGCTCTGATGAATGAGAACTGCTGTCTTGTGCCGTTGTGTGGGTTTGTGTCTGAAACAACCGGTGGCTTGTGTGTGTTGCGTGAGATGCAGAAGTAAACATTGCCAGACATTCTGGTTAATGTAGTCATTGTAGTTATCCCTCGCTTTCACCCACAGTTAAAGGAGACATGACATGCTGGTTTGATGAAATGTATAGTGTAAATGAAATGAATAGTGTATGTATATTCAATAGTAGTATTGATAGTATATTAATATGTATATTGATATTGATATTAATATTAATTAATTGATTGATTGGTGTTGCTATTCATATTAATATATAGTGTATATTAATAATATGTTTTCATCTGTGTCCACTGACACACAGTGGGGGATGTTTTAAAAATATAATTTAATATATATAATATAATAATTTGTGCTTCACCTAAAAATTTGGTCACCAGCCTCCACTGGTAGACACGTGAATGTGTCTGACTGTATTCATTATAACTGTTGTGTAATTGGTATGAGCCGTTTGCTCTTGGACTCAGGGCATTGTGGAGGACTTTCGCTAGAGGGAGCTGGTGGGCGTTGGTCTGGTAACAGGTAGAGGTGACGAAGAGGCTGGTATCAAGGAGGAGTCTCACTCGCAGGGCTTCCTCTTCACCGTTTTCCACAGAGGGAAGAGGACATGTTGGCGGAGAGCCTTCTACCTGCAGAACACGTGGAATACCAATTGTGCATCGGCATGTAGTAGAAGTAACGTTGCGTGCTGTGAGCTTATTTCCAAAAGTATAGTGATTAGGGTACGCCAAGGACGAAGAGGACGTTCGACAGACGGGCTGTGACGACGACCATTAAAGCGCTGCGTGTTATTATGTATAATCGGAGAGTTAGCCTAGCCGCACCGGCTGGTAGCTTAGCTAAAGTATAGTGCATTAGCCTGTTAGCTCAGCACGTCGTCTCGCCCTTTCTACAGCGAAAGAAGAACTCTTCACCAAGAGGCTTTCCTGGACGTCCATGGCATCACTACAGACTACCTACTTACCGCCAGACCAGCCCTGCCTTTGAGTACCACAGGTGACGGTCTCTCGGGACCTTTTACAGCCGAACTATCCTAGACATTGTATGCAGGGCTAATCAGCACCTTGGCTATATACCCTCATGTGCGGGCGAGTGGATTAAAGGTGCATTCCGCACCTGCAGCGTTGGGAACTATCACCCGTTTTATTTCGTAGCATGCTCGCTAAGAGTGAAGGGGCTGTCACGTTTTGAGCCACCACGTTCCCGAGCCACGAGAGGGCGCTCCACCTTTTATTATTTTAGGTAATGCCGGCTTAGCTAGGTACTATTATTTCTAAAGTGTGGGCCCCACTTATTTTTGGTTGTGTGTGTACGTTATGCTGCCCATGTGTTTATGTAGCATCTTATATTTAAAGAGGGTTATCCGTCAAGTAGCTCATTTGTGCATAGTGTTATTGTCTTGCTGCAAATGTTACCATAGTGGTGTTGTCTTACCGCCATAGGGCGAAAGTCACCAGTAACATAAAATGGTTATGAGATGTGCTACTGTCGTGCCCACCTCAACAGTATAGAGTCTCCAGTGAGGTAACATGGTTATACACTGTACACTGTGGTGCTAAATTCTTTGAGTAAAGGGAGATGCGGATAATTGGATTCTGTGGGTGTGTGATTTAATGGTCCATTATTGTCTAACCCCTTTTGATACCCTATATTTCACCAAGCGGGGCAGGTGTTAATTTCAGGTCTCTCCACAGAGAAAGGTATGGTACTGCTTTGGGGAGAATTACACCAACCACTACTTCCACCGGGTGTGAGGGTGTGTGGAGCGTACCAGGGGAGCGTGGGTGATTAAGCGGTTACTGAGTATTGCCCTTAAGAGGCGGGAAGGACCAGTACACCAGTCCTAGGTCGGTAAATCCTAAGGCCCTATATGTCACCTTTGCTAAACTTAAGCCTAGTACCCCAACACTGCAGTCGGGGGCCCAGCTGGACTTAGCTCTGCCGAGTTCCTACTATCCGGTGCCAGTAGAATTGCACCCTCACCAAGTAGGGATAATCCACCCTTCTACATATAGACAGAGTTGTCTGTATATCCTGTATGTCATAAATGTCTGGATGTAACAGTAGTGTATATCTGTATGTTGTGTATGTCATAGATGTTATGATGAATTTAAAATGGGGGACCCTGATGTAAACAAGACAAAAGTCTTTCTCTGGTCTGTATTGTACCCATTCTGCAATCTGTTAAAGTTTTCAATCAATCAATCAATCAATCAATCAATCAATATATCGTTTAGTAACGTTAGCTAGCTAGCTAGTGATTGATCGATTGAAAACTTTATTAACAGATTGCAGAATGGGGACAATAAAATAGCTTAAAGACGTGTTTTCACCATGTTAAGGCTAGACAGCTGGCTAGGCAGCTGTATGCTAACATTAGCCATTGTGAGATTGTCGACTGACAAAACCTACCGTGCTGTTTTTAGTGGGAACAAAGTCCTTTCGGTTGGTATTTTTAATCCACTTCTGGCGAATATCTTGGTCGTCTGCACGGCCAGGGAATCGATGCAAACGGTATTGTCTCAGACACGGGCAGTGGTCGGTCAAGTTGAACACTTGAACAAGTGAGGTACAGAGCCACGAATTTCATAATAAAAGCGGCAGCTTAAAAAAAATAAACACGCTTGCGCCCAAAGGACATTTTATAAAACGAGGCATGATACAATACTATACATACAATACAATACTATGTATTTTAGCCAAAACATGTGGTCAGAACACAACATTGCAGTGCATTTTGTCCATTCGCACGGAGCTTTTCCTGAGGTAGTGAGCTAAGTTGAAGACATTGGTGGAGGTGTTTCCTGTTTCATAATACGAATTTCATAATAAAAGCGGCCGCTTAAAAAATAAATAAATGAGAGCTTGTGCCGTTTCAACGTTGACAGTTATCAATCGCTTGCGCCCAAAGGACACTTTAAAAAAAGAGGCATACAATACAATACTATGTATTTGAGCCAAAACATGTGGTCAGAACACAACATTGCAGTGCATTTTGTCCATTCTCTCTCATTCTCTCTCTGCCTCTCTCTCCCTTTGTGGAGCGCAGAGCTCCTCCTGAATGAACAGAGAGCAGGCACGTCGTCACCAGCTGTATTCGAGCGCCCCTGTTGGTCATTGTTACCGTTAATACGGTGCCCAAACGGTGCCCAAACGGTGGTCCAATGACAATTCATGGCTTCATCTGTATGCCTTGGAAAAATACCGTATATCCATTTAGCTTTTTGAAATTTGACTCAAAATAGCGTGCTGGTGTTCGCTACAAAGGATCGGCGGGCGGAAATTCGGAACGCAGATGTTTGCTTTACTCGGCCTGCGGGATCAGGATGATCATGTGAATGATGTGATTGGCTACATTATTTAACCTGAGCCTATGCGTGATTGCATGGTTACTGGACCCCTTCTCTTCTCCCTCTACACTAAATCACTGGGTAACATTATCACGTCTCATGGCTTCTCGTATCATTGTTATGCCGACGATACTCAACTCTTCCTCTCCTTCCCTCCCTCAGATATCCACGTCTCTGATTGGATCTCGGCCTGTCTGTCTGACATCTCCGCCTGGATGACGACCAACCACCTCAAACTGAACCTAAGCAAAACAGAATTGCTCCACCTGCCGGCCAAATCCTCTCCCCTGACTGACCTTTCCATCACAGTCGAGAATGCAGCTGTGACCGCATCCCCGACCGCCAAGAACCTTGGTGTTGTCCTCGACGACCACTTCTCTGCTCACATCGCAGCGACAACCAGAACCTGCAGATTCCTCCTGAGCAACATCAGAAGGATCCGCCCCTTCCTGACAAAAGAAGTCACCCAACTCCTCGTCCAATCAACAGTCATCTCCCGCCTTGACTACTGCAACGCACTGCTCGCTGGCCTCCCGGCCGCGTGAACACTTTCGGCAACCAATATGCACTTCCGCGTTTCTCTGATTGGCCGAGCGCGCGCATGCGCATGAGCCGCGACGCGCTCCTCAGAGGCAGGAATACTAAGCTCCCCCTTAAGCTCCAGGAGAGAGGAGAGAGGAGAGAGGCTGAAAACCCGCAGTTCTTGCCCGACTGATGGGAGCCGAATCCCGGATCAGATTTTTCTGATGAATACCCCCAAAACATGGAGGTCCCGAACGCAATTTATACAAATGGAAGTATTGATTGCGCCGTAACGAATCATTAAAAGAAGATACCGTTAACTGGAATATGTTGTGCCTTTACACATATGTTGAATTATGTAATTGGTTTGTCATGACAAACAAATAAAAAGATCGCGATTTACCCGGTGGCTACAACAACACACAGTGATGGCGCTCGGCCAATCAGAGAAACGCGGAAGTGCATGTTGGTTGCCGAAAGTGTTCACGCCTCCCGGAACGCAGCGGCCCGCCTGATCTCAAACCTACCGAAGGCCCATGTCACCCCACTTCTTAGGGGCCTGCACTGGCTCCCCATTGCTGCACGAATCTGCTTCAAGGCCCTCGACCTAGCATACCGTGCGGCAAAGGGGACCGCTCCCGCCTACCACCGGTCAATGGTCTCCAACTACACACCCTCAAGACCCCTACGCTCTGCATCTTCTGGCCGCCTCAGACCTACTCCTATCCGAGCTCCGGGAGGGTCATCAAGGAGAAGCCGCCTATTCTCAGTCCTTGCCCCACAATGGTGGAATGAACTACCCACCCCAGTTAGAACAGCCGATACCCGTCCAATCTTTCGCCGTCGACTAACGACGCACTTCTTCAACCATTATCAAAAAAAAAAATAATAATAATAATAATAATATCTAACCCTAACTAACCTTACTGTCATGCACTTGTCCTAATAAACTAACCTACACTGTAGCACTCAACACTTTGATGAACATTGTTACTCAGCTGATAGAGTTGTGCCCTTCCTGATGACTTGTCATACAGAAGTTGTAAGTCGCTTTGGATAAAAGCGTCAGCTAAATGACTAAATGTAAATGTAAATGTAGATAACGTTAGACAACCTCATGTATTAAACTAAATTCAATCGTTTACTGGGCCATTTTGTTGAATGATTCAGTGATGTTGAAAGAAGAGCTGTCGAGGCTCTGCACTTGGAGCGAGTGAGAGGATTTTGTGTTGACAAGACAGGTCCGTGAGGGGAGGGGGGGGGACAATGCCCAAGCAGCGTGTGTCAACAAGGAGAGAAGCTGTAGGAGAGAAGACCGCAAGTACGTGCATCCAAGCTGACTGCTGTTTTTTGTCTTTTATTTTTTTACACAAAAGTTTACGTGTGCGACAGATTTCAGATGTGCACGGGAGCATTTGAACATGTGCGCGTGCGCGCACGGGCGCACGTTAGAGGGAACAGTGGACTATGGTATTGAATGCTGAGCTGTAGTCAATGAACAGCATTCTCACATAGTTCCCCTGCCTCTTGTCCAGGTGTGATGCTGCTGTGTGCAGCACATGGGCTATGGCATCCTCCATGGACCTGTTGGGGCGATATGCAAATTGCAGGGGGTCCAGGTTGATGGGGAGGGAGGAACTATGTAGCCCTTCACAAGCTTCTCAAAGCACTTCAGGGCTATAGAGGTGAGAGCTACAGGGCGGTAGTCGTTGAGGCAAGCGGGCGCAATTTTTTTTGGGGTACAGGGATAATGGTGGACAGCCTGTTCTAAGGACAGGTTAAATATGTCAGTGAATACCGGGGCCAATTGGTCGGCACAGACTTTTAGGACGCGGCCGGGGATACCGTCCGGTCCTGCTGCCTTCCTGGTATTCACTTTCTTAAAGGTCCTCCACTGAACACCTTTCTTCTTCAGGTTGTTCAGAGGGGCAGTCATGTCAGAGAAGCTGGGGATAAACTTCAAGGCCCTTCATGGTACCACCCCACCAGGCCCAAAAAACGCTGCAATTCCGGATCCATTTCCACCCCTCTGTCAGATATCAGATGACGTTGTGGAGTTTCCTAAAGACAGCAGACACGTCTTTCAGATGCTACTCCTGGTCTTTTGAGAAGATAATAATATCATCAATATACACAAAGCATATATTTCCCCTCAGCTCCCGTAGGACTGTCTCCATCAGTCTCTGGAAAGTCACTGCTGAATTGTTTTGCCCAAAAGGCATAACCCGGAATTGGAACAACCCAAAAGGGGTAGCCATGGCTGTCTTTGTCTTGCTGGCCTAATCCATAGTAACCTGCCAGTAACCTGACTTCAGGTCAAGTGTACTAAAGGATGTCATGCAGGATGGGCATGGGATATGCATCCAGTTCAGTTTTCGCATACATTTTCCAAAAGTCGACACAGAAACGGGGACTGCCATCCGCCTTCAGAGGAATTACCACCAGCATCTTCTCAATGTGCTCCTTTATGACCCCACACTTGTAAGGAGAGGTACGGTATGCTCTGCACCTCATCCTTTTCTTAAGATTGCATGGGTTGCCATTGTGGTTCTTCCTAACTTCCCATCGCACACAGATGGCCATGTCTGAAACAGAGCATGAAGCTCTTCTGGGTGCTTGTCCCATAGCTCCCTCCCTGTCGCAGCTGCTACAGACCAACCCTGAAC
Organism: Notolepis coatsorum; assembly: GCF_963971535.1. NCBI lineage: Eukaryota > Metazoa > Chordata > Actinopteri > Aulopiformes > Paralepididae > Notolepis > Notolepis coatsorum. Next base: position 137,824,783 of record NC_140165.1, on the reverse strand, counting down.
CTTGCTAGTCTTCTGGACTAGGTACAGGGGCCTCACCCTTCTACCAGGTAAGCTGTTCTGGGGTCATGTGCAGGAAGGGGGAAAAAGTTAACTGTCTCCCTGTTCTCAGTCCGTATGTCATTTCCATGACATTGATTATGGCGCCTGTTTTTGCTTCTGATTGATCTGCAGTAAAACTAAATGTCTAACTAAAAGCCGCTCTGCCTCCAATCCCAGCCATTTCAGAGCAAGATAACAAATTAAAGTATGTCCCTTAACACATTGGTTGCCAGCCGGATATGACGATTTATCGCTTGGATGCCACCACGTTAATCAATGGGAGGACGAGCACATTTGCGAACGCATAAACTATATCTTAAATTATGGCTATGTGTCTAATACACCCGTCGCTTATCAATGACTTGCTTGCAGTCAACATGTACGAAACGGATTGTTTTTTCATCAGTACATATCCGCTTTATACCGTTTTGAATATGAGTATAGTTTCGGAGAGTTCTAGTAATTTCAGAGAAATGCCGCGAAAATAGCCATTTACTGGAATACACAAAACACGTTGTCATTTTCCAGCTGATTTATGAATAGTTTTCAAATAAACGCTAGATTATCGAGAGTATTTGTGTTTTATGCACAATACAAAAGCGGGCTGAAAATAATTTATTCGTGCCGCGCTCAGCAAAACTGGTAACATAGATTCCTTACCTCAGATCAGATGTTCTGCAAAAAGATGAATCCAATTCCTGATCGCCATTCCAAATATTGATCGCGTTTATTGATCCAACGTTATAGTCCGAAACGCATAATCCAAGCTGCTTCCAGCCTCGCCAGTGAATCTGGTAACACGACACTGCTTGCCAGAGATCCTGGACCGGAGTATTTCTCTGATGCACCTTTTCACTCAATCCAATCCAATGATGTGCATTACCATCCGGGAGACAATAGGGGGCGGTATTTGCCCTTTTCGAGCTCAGAGCCATTCCCAATGATAATGTCAGGCTGGACGGATGGAAAATGTATGGATATCGCTAATAAAAGAAATAACGATTAAATAACGAGAAATCTCGTTATTGGCAACCAACGCCACCACATGTACTGACCCTGTCGCTAATTTTAAATCTGCTCAGAAAAAAGAGCACAGCAGCACACTCTAAATGCATTAATGACAGCCGTAAAACTCCCCTCTAGTGTCTTGTCTGTTCACTACAGCAGGTGCTCTGAGACACTGACATGTCATACTGATGGAGCACACAGATCTGTCAACCATTCCACGGTCGCCAATAGGTGCAGTTGATTTTAATGTAATTTCTCGAGTGCTGCTCTGTTATCTGCCACCAGGAGGCGCAAAGCCTGACAGAATGCTGTGATGTCGTGTTCCAGAATTGCAGCCTAAATTGGATAGCCACTGCACGTTCAGAAACAGGTCTAAAAAGGCATAGCACACAATGAAAAATGTGTACATAAATTTGACATGCATAACTTATGATGATGAAGTTGAGACAAGCTTTCTATAGGCTTTTAAAAATGTAGGGGAGCAGCCGAGATAAATCGCTGATCGAAGCACAACTTTCCCAAAATTATTACTGATATTTCCAAAACGAAGATACAAGATCATCATTAGATATTATTTCACAAACCTAACATTACCATCTCCCAAAAATATATTTATCCCGACGTTAACATTATTGGACGAACAAGAAAAAGATGAAGATGGTCAGCCTATTGTATTGACGCCGCTGTGTTACAAACTTGTCATTCATCCATGGTTTTGTTTCAGGACACCTGTAGTAAATGCGAGGGGAGGAGGGGAGAAACAGCCCAGTGCTGCAGTTAAGTTGCTCCATTCCCCACTTGTCATCATGCCTTTACAAGGGTCAACGTTTTATTTATCATCTGAATTTGATGATACAATCGAAATGTTCTGAAAGTAGATGATGCATTATAGGAGATGATAACTATCCATGGTGTGCTTTTACATCTGGAGATTACTGCAGGAGTCTATAGTTCCAAATGCACCTTAATGCAAAAAGAGAATGGCTCCTTCTTCAATTGTTGTCATAATGAATCTAGGCAACTACGGTACAGTAACGTTACTATTGTCATGTCACCTAGACTAGAGCGTTAAAATTAAAATCTGATTACAGATTCTGATTACCGAAAAAGAAGACAATAATTGAAAGAAAAATAAAAGAAGGATATTTTAAAGTAAAAACAACAGGTCACTACAAAAAGAATTGTACGCTATACAAACTGCAGTTTAAAGTAGGTTGCTCATCCACAGTCGAACTACCCCCTGCTGAGGGAAATAAAGTCCTGGCTGATGACCTGAATGCCTTCTATAGCAGGAGTGACATGGCATCAAAGTCACACCGTTCACACAATATCAGGGGGACGATATTGGAAATAGCTGCTGCATGCACACTCACTGAATAGAGATACAGCAAGGTTCTTTCAAAACCATCTGGCTATCAGCCCCTCTTGAAGTGTAATCAATTTGTTTTGCTTTTCTTTTAGGCTTAATGGCTGGAATCAGAATGGATCTATTGTGGGACTGTACTGTATATACTCTAGGCTACCTCTGCTACAGCACCATGTGACAGAATGAGGGCACCTAAGCTGTGAGGTATTAGAGAGGAATAATGTTCTTGTTCTGCTGCAATTACATAATTACGCATTTTCTTTGTTGTCGCAATAGCTGAAATTGACTGGCAAACAATTGACTGGAACCACTTTAATTTCGCATATGCATTCTAATAAATAAAGTTGTGCTCCGTTGCTGCTACTATGGCAACATGTCTCAAATCAGGATTTCATTATTTGACTCAGTATTTCCCCCATATCACACATATCTCCCACAGAAGCACCCACCATTGCAAATGGACCTATCTCAAACCCTGCCATCTTTTATTGATCCTCCAATCACAACTGTTGCTCTCCTCGAACAAACAGTTGTGATTGGAGGATCAAGAAAAGGAGGAGCTTGAAATAGGTCAACTGTGACTGATACCTGTAATTTGCCCTGAGATGTAAGATAAAAGGAGGAAGAAGAGGAGATGGCATTTCACAGGTAGGTCAAACCTTTCAGTCTAAGATTCAGACAGAGACATTGTTGACTGATGGCTAACACCTTGCTGTGACATGCTGTGTTCCACTGTCTCCACAGCACACAGGTTTCACCTATATATAAAGATAGAAAACGCCTGCCCTTAGTGGACTTTTTAAATCAAAGCCCTACTACCGCGTGTGTGTGTTTGTGTGTGTGTGTGTGTGTGTGTGTGTGTGTGTGTGTGTGTGTGTGTGTGTGTGTGTGTGTGTGTGTGTGTGTGTGTGTGTGTGTGTGTGTGTGTGTGTGTGTGTGTGTGTGTGTGTGTGTGTGTGTACTGTGTGTGCATGCATTAACGTCATTAAGTCTGACAATGTTGTGGAGAGCAGAGTTGTATTAAGTCCAACAAAAGGCATTCGCCCACAGCGTCCATGTCCTATTAGACACACCTTTTGTTAAGTGAGCAAATTAAATATCAGGGCCAGGACAGGAGGAGCGGCGCAGTCAGTTAATTATGTCTAATAAATCTCGGTCCAAATTGCCCTCCAGGGGTGGAAAGGGCTGCCGGGGAGGGGAGGAGCCGGGGTTGGCACTTTGGTATTTGTTATTCTACCTTTAACAGATTACACACGCTGACTGGCCATCCTTCATCCAGCCGGGAGCATGCGGAGTGAAGGGAGGACGTCGTCAGCGGCACAGCCATCGGTCACCGCTTCTGTTTAACCCCTTCCGTGGCCCCCGGGGGGGGGAAACGCACGTTAATCAGTGTCCAGCAGAGTCCAGCAGAAATGCTCCGCTCTCTAATTAGCTTTGTTTACTCTTTGTGTTTTACAATGATTCCAATGCGTGATTGAATTGTCGCATTTACGTTCCGAGGAAGAAAAGGGGTGACTCTCTCTCTCTCTGCCAGGCCACGTGAGCGGATCGGCGCGGCCGAGAAATCCGCTCTTCGCTCTTTAAAGCTTGGTCCGCTCCGCTAATCGCTCATGTTGACCCCGCCCCCAAGTCGCTCTCCGCTCGCTCCCCGCTCACCTTGAATCGAGCGCTCCCCACTCCCCGCGCCAGATCGCTCGGCAGATTTTTTTTTTTTTTTTTTGGAGCATGGTGTAAATTAGCTCAAACTACAACAGTCTACACCCCCTGGGCCCCTTAACAATTGTTTGTATTGAGCCGCGTTGTAATTGTACCCATTCTGCAATGTTAAATAACGTTGTTTATCCATTCACTAGCTCTATTAAGCGATGATAGGCTAGCCGAGCCACAATGCTATGGTCGCTGCCATTAACGTTAGCATGTAAGCTAACGACAACAACAATGGCGTCGATACTTTTTCTAACAGGAGTGAGTGAAGGAGGAGGAGTGAAGCCTGAACAGGATATCACAGGTTCACCCTTCTCATTGGTTGAAAATGGCCTTCATGTTTGTACATCGCCATCTGTTGTTTTGGCATTGTACTGCATGTATATTAACATCAACAGTGTTAAACCACTGTGAGCGGCCTGAGTGGATTGGAGCGGAGGAGAACTCTCGCTCCGGACGTCGCGCCGACTCATTTTAAAACCCACTCCTCGCTCACGTCAAAACCGCCCGCTCCGCGCCCCGCGCCGCTCACGCTCCGATCCGCTCACATGGCCTGCTCTCTGCCCACCGGACCTCCTCGTCTGGCATTCGTCCATGCACTTTAGAGTGGTGGTTTTCAAACTGGGGTCCCCAGCAGGGGGGACGGACCCACATGGGTCTCTGGATGATGGATGAGGGCAAAGCGTTACATTTTGCTCAAAAGTATGAATGAAAACAATATACCGTAGCATTACTTTTACAGTATATTATCTACAGAAAATGCCTTTCACTTGGTAGGCTACTGGGCTTTTGCCCTCACCCCGTGACCACGTGGCCCCCTGCTGGGGATCTGCTTGTGGAGGGGAAAGGTAGGGGGGGGGGGGATGACACATTTTATAAAATACTTAGGAACAAATAAGGACAAACAGCGCCTCAAGCTAGACTGGTTTAGGAGGGTGCAACACATTTAAGGGTGAGAGTTAAGAGTCATCTCAGCTAGAGGTTCCTCTCTTCTCTCTCCTCTAACTTTATGAAAGCATCCTTGTGAAAACCACCAAATCAGTTCCTCCTCATATGCCTAGTACGTTACGCTGACCTCAGAAATCCATTCTTGTAGGAAGGAGGTGGTCTGAGGCACATATGCAGATCTTGTGGGCTCTGAGGTCAAGTTCCCAGAACACTCAGCTCTTTGTGCAACACTATGTAAAGTTAAACCCAAACGTGATAAATGTTCACAGCATACAGAGGAGTATTGGTGTCTAAGCTTGGGGAGGGGGGGGGGGGTGCAGGGGTTTAGAAGCAGTTGAGAGATAGGTATTTACTGTATCCAGCTATGTTTTTACTGCCATTTAAAAAGAAAGAAAATAAAAGAAATCTGACATGGGATCATGGACGACTTACAGCTTTACAAGAGTTCAGTTCATAACCTACCTAGGATACAGCGCTTGGTTGACAAGTTAGGATTATTAAAAAATACAGTAGTGTTTTTGAAAAACTTTTTTTTACTTCAACTATTAATGAAGATGAAATTTTCTTTTGCATTTATTGATTTTTCATGGTCAGACATGACCGACAGATGAGGAGAGGATGAACGGGAGAAGAGGCGGGGAAGACATGCAACAAATGTCACTGGGAGCGGGAGGCAAACCCGGGACGGCGCCGGCGGCGTAGGTGTGCGAGGCACTATGCGGTGCGCCACGAGGGCGCCTCGATGAAGATGACATTTGACATTAATATTGGTCATTATAATTTTTTTTAATGTCATTTCACATTTTATCTGTAGACCAACGATGTGGAAGTCGTATACATTTTGCACTGTTAGGGCAGCGGCGTCACATGGGTAAAATAACTGAGGATGCCAATTTCTTTTTAATTAAAAATGTGTTTAAAATGTGTATAAAAAAAACCTTTTATATATATATATATATTAAAGTGTGCATATATTTAGTGTGCATTTTTATTTTGTCACAATATTATTTGGCTTAAATATATATATATATATATATATATATATATATATATATATATATATATATATATATATATATATATATATATATATATATATATATATTTAAGCCAAATAATATTGTGACAAAATAAAAATGCACACTAAATAAAAATACACATTTCAAGTGTAAACATACAGCTATACTATTCCATGGGCTAGATTTAATAAGATTCAAGCTGAGTAAAGCGCTTCCCACACCTCCAGGGCGGCAAATGTGCAGAGGCTAGAGTACTTAGCTTGCTGACGGACCCGTTTTAAGGTGTGGGAAGGGCTTTAGTAAGCTCGAATCTTATTGGCTAGTATTGGTTTTGGACTCCACATACATGAATCACATGGTGGAAGCTGGAGAAAGACACCTCCCCTCTGCCTCCTCTCCTCTGCTGCAGTGACTGCCTGAGTGAGTCTGACAGTGTGTTAGAGAGAGTGAGAAGGAGAAGAGGGAGAAATAAAAAAATATATATATACAACACAGAGATGAAAAATAATGATTTTTTTATTATTATTGTAAACTATATAAAAAATATATATAAATAAATGTTTTTCATTTTCTTCTTCATATTTCATATTTCATATTAATTCATATTTTAATAATGGGGAAGCCTGGCTTCCGTTGGCTTCCAGGAGGATTCGCCACTGTGTAATAAAGGGGTAATAAAATGACATGTAATTGGTTCGCCAAACACTACAGCACAATACAGTGAGCCCGTCGAACTGCGTGTCTCTAGATCATTTACGTGACAGTCTCGTTATGCCGCTGACCCAGGTTAACATTCCCTAGTAGACCTGGGATGCAATTAATCATGATCACGTTCCACAGGTGTTCTCCGTCCAACCTTTTACCTGGCACGATCGTCTTTACACGACAGCATCGACAGGAAGTTGTATATTTCCTGCAACTATGTATCTTGAAACAAAATACGGCGCCTCTCTTGTGTTTCTGGCTCCGAGAGACACGGCGGCGCACAGGTAATTGAATGCTTAGAGTGGTGCGTGAGATGGTCACCATGGCAATTGCTCTGCCAGACTTACAGAGTACAAATACAGGTCGGCTCCTGGTGGTATCCACTATAAACCCTCCTTCTCCTCTGGTTTTACCCGCATCAGCTCTGCCAATAACACAGGATAAATGCTCTGTACAAACGTAGCCTTAAGTCTGTGCACCTCAGTATCGCTGACACCACTTTATTATCACTGTGTGTACCGATTGCATGGACACAGTATTACGTATCAACAGTAATCAGAATAGCCACAGGGACCAGAGATTTATCCGACACTCTTGTGTGCACATGAAACCGAGCTAGATCTGGTGTTAACCTTCACAAACCTGTTCTCTGTCTTCTGTAATAGCAGAACTTCAATTGTCAACCACTGTGTTTAATAGCAACGGCCCTTTTGGGATGAAATTATGGCTGGGGTAATTGCTGAACTTTAAAGATGGATAGACAGCAATAATACCACCAGATTATTCCAAATGTTTTCCCTCTCTACACATTGTTTTTGGCCAAAAACTAATATGTGCCTTTGGGGCATCTTCAAACTGCCTGTTAACACTGCATTTGAGAGACTTTTGTGTGGAAAAAACAACGTGAACTGCACCTTTCCAGAGGCTTGTAAATGTTTGAATGGGGAGCTGTGGATGGAGATGTAAGGGGGAACAGCTCAGATTCTGCCTCCAGGTAAATTGGCAACAAACCAACAATATAGAGGAGTCCTATCTGTGATTTGGGGCCCGGTCACAGGGGCGCAGTGAGAAAGCCAGCCAGGTTTTTATCCAGGCCTAGCGAGGGACATATATCCACCTCATTTCTGAACTAGAAGACCTTAGGAATGGATCAATGGCTAACTGGAGGCCTGTAGACAAAGATAGACGGTTGCTATCAATTGTTGTTGTTAGGGTTATCATGGTTGTTGTTCTTTGGTGGTGGTTGTTGTGCAGCCTTTGCGAAAAGACACAGGCTTTTGTACTTTGACCTTGATACACAAGGCGAAGAGTGAACTCTTATAAACAATCCCGACTTAATGCTTGATGCGTGATTTAAAGCTGGAGACAATGACTAATACAGCATTCGCACTATGGTGAAAAGAGGAGTTGAGAACCCAATATAATTATCTAAATGAAAGCCAGTGAAGTGGGCAGTAGCAGGGGATTGTTGCTGAGTAGCCTGTGGGGAGTATTTACACTCATTATTCAAATTAACCTCAGCCAGGTGTCTCTCTGGACCACTGCATGGCACTGGTGCATTTACATAGTCACTTAAACAGAAATTATTCCCACTGTTGAAACAATGCAGATCATATTCACTGGATCAGCTCAATCCTTGAGCCAGATTTGAAATGGATCGCTTGGATTTAATTAAAAACAAAAAAAGTCCTATTGTTTGTGTAGGTGGTCTTTTTTATTTTGCATGTATTGTGATATCTCCAAAAGTAAAAATTATTAAATTAGATACAAGAAAAGTCTATATCAATTCTACAGTGTTGAGAAAATATAGCAAACAAAGCTCTCCCATATAAATCCTTTAAAGGGATATTTCAGTTCTATACAGTAGAACTGTGAGAAATAGTTCCTAGACTCGTAATTTGAAAACAGCAACATTAGCTCCAAAAACAAGCAGAATTCTGAGTTAGTATTGCATTGTATTGTTTGTTTATAATTCACAAGTATGATATTTAGACTTGTTCCTCAAAATGAATGCAAGTGAATGAGGAGTATGTAACCTGGCAGGACTTTAGTTCTACTAAAGTGAAATATCCCTTCAAGGCTTTACTGTACAGTAGCTATTTATTCATAGGCTAAATTACCAGGCACTGTGCCCTCAGTACTCCTCATGTTTTACTATGTCGGTGATTCAACGACATTACCTGATTGTATTGTTTCACTTGTATCAACTCATTCTGGATAACAGCACTTCCTTAATGCCTAAAATATAGCCCCCCCCACCCCCCCAAAATGTAAAATACTGCCACACCTACCCCTGATCAGCTCTGTAGATGGGGTGAGCCAGCAGCGTCTCTACATTTCGTAGCCGCATTTCTGCAGACCCCTCTCTGATTGGTTGAACTCCATTTTCTGCAGACTCCTCTCTGATTGGTTGAGCGAAGCCCCTCTCTGATTGGTTTAGCTCGTCAAGCAGTAAAAGGCGGATGTAATGTTATCATATCAATCGCGTATAACGTTATTTCGCGTGACTTTGCGGTTTATTCATAACGTTATGCACATTTCACAACACAGCCAGCTGTCAGAAACTGTACATTGTAACGTTATGTTATTTCGCGGCCTGCCCATTTGATGTTCCCAAATCATATTCAGAAAGTATCACAGAGACTTCTATTGACCAAGGAATTAGTTATTATTAGTAAGACACAACATTTCCGTAGCAATTGACCACCAGACTCTTTCTCTTAAGGCATTAACTGGGTTAATTAATATAAATGTTATATTGTAACTGTCTAGTTACACATTGGTTCCGAAACATGTATGTTCCAGGCTGCAATTAAAACTTTGAATCTGAGAGAGCTCTGGTCAGCGAAGCCGGCGAGCGATTATTATTGGTTTTTAATGACAAACCAATTACATAAGCCTATCCAACATATGTGTAAAGGCACACACAACATATTCCAGTTAACGGTATATTTTTTTAATGATTCGTTATGGCGTAATCAATACTTCCATGCGTATAAATTGCGTTCGCGACCTCCATGTTTTGGGGCTATTAATCAGAAAACTCGGATCCGGGATTCGGCTCCCATCCGTCGGGCAAGAACTGTGGGTTTTCAGCCTCTCTCTCTGGAGCTTAACGGAGTTTTGACTCCTGGCTAGAGGAGCTTGTCGCGGCTCATGCGCATGCGCGCGCTCGGCCAATCAGAGAGGGGTCTGCAGAAATGGGCTCAACCAATCAGAGAGGGGTCTGCAGAAATGCGGCTACGAAATGTAGAGACGCGAGCCAGCAACCCACAAAGCCCAGACTTCTCTATACATGACCCCCCCCCACTGCCCAGGGCCCTGTTAACACTCCAAACATTGAGAGTCACAGACCCGTGTCCCCAGCCACGCTCTTTAAACACTTGTTAAAACCTACACTTTTTTGCAATGTCAACAGGCCGAGAACGACCCTACTGGGGCCGCTACCGCACTATGCACTGTGGAACTGGAACGTAGGAAATGGAGGGGAGTAGAGAGAGAGAGAAAGAGAGAGAGAGAGAGAGAGAGAGAGAGAGAGAGAGAGAGATGAGAGAGAGAGAGAGAGGAGATGAGAGAGGAGAGAGAGAGAGAGAGAGAGAGAGAGAGAGAAGAGAGAGAGAAAGAGAGAGAGAAATAGAGAGAGAAATAAAGAGAGAACAGACAGAGAGAGAGAGACAGAGAGAGAGAGAGAGAGAGAGGGGAGAGAGTGAGAGAGAGAGAGGAGAGAGAGAGAGAGAGAGAGAGAGAGAGAGAGAGAGAGGAGAGAGAGAGGGGTGATGGAGAGTCATAGAGAAAGAGAGGAAACGATCTGTGTAGTGGAAGTAACCCCCTCCTCCCGACCTCCTAGCCCCCTGTCTCCTTCATGAAGGGTCTGATTGAGAGACATACCAACGCAAACTCAAAGCCATTCAACCAAACCGCTCGTACGCCCCTGACCTGCTGTCTAAACCCCCCCTCCCACACACACACACACACACTACTAAACCAGGCTACTGAGACCCCGGTGTGAGGCTTACATTACCAGTACCTGTGAAAGCTTGGCAAGCCTCAGCACCCATGGATGGAAAAGCTGGGCATATAAAAGGCATGCCGGCCTGTCTGCACTCCTCTCCTTGCCCACAGATGCATGGTGAAAGGTAACATGAGACTCTGTGGCAGAGACAGGAGGAATGGTTGGCAGGGCTTCACGTTCAGGTTCCCCTATAGGGCCAGTCTAGTAGGATATACCCCATGGAAAGTCTAGTCTGGCTGAAGACGTTCCATTGTCCTATGGCACTGGGCAGAGAGAGAGAGAGAGAGAGAGAGAGAGAGAGAGAGAGAGAGGAGAGAGAGAGAGAGAGAGAGAGAGAGAGAGAGAGAGAGAGAGAGAGAGAGAGGAGAGAGAGGGACAGACAGCAGACAGACAGACAGACAGACAGACAGACAGGACAGACAGACAGACAGACAGACAGACAGA
>NC_140165.1:137768653-137813338 GCF_963971535.1 Notolepis coatsorum | reverse complement strand
GTACCTCTTGTTTTGCTGTAGCAGCTCTTTGCAGCTTGGGGAAGTGGTACGACCCTGTGTCTGTTGCTATGATTCAATTTTTTTGCCTTTTCACCTTTTTCTCCCATCCCTCAATTTTAAATGGCAAATGGTGCATTTATATAGCGCTTTTATCCACAGCACTTTACAAATTGTTCCTCACATTTTACCCAGTCACTCGCACATTCACACACCAACGGCAGAGGCAACCATGCAAGGTGCCAACCTGCTCATCGGGAGCAGTTAGGGGTTAAGTGTCTTGCTCAAGGACACTTTGACACGCTGAACCGGGAACCTCCGCATTACCAGGCGACTGCTCTACCTCCCGAGCCACTGTCGCCCCTTTCATTTTGTTGTTATGCCAATCCCCCCTGAGCGCAACCCTACTGCCTACAGTTTCCCACCGGCGAACACTGCCAATTGTGTTCGTAGGGACATCTGACCAAGACGGAGGTACCTCTGCCGGGAATTAACCCAGGTCTCTGCAGTGGTAGGCGAGTGCTTAGACTTCTACACCCAGAGTAAAGTTTAACCCTCCAGTCACCCTTGTCTCAATTCTCTGCAAATAGCCTTTTTTTTTTTTTTTTTTTTTTTTTGGAAAGCGTTGGCAAAATGTTATGTATATGCCAGGAAAGTAGTTCAGTAATAGTAGTTTGTTTTTTTCCAAAAATCACTATTAAATCATTGGACGCCACTCACTAATAAAGTCGGGTTAACTTGCAGACGCTTGAGCGCCAACCCTGAGAAAAGTCAGGTTTTCAATTTTATTCAATATTCCCATTCATAATCCATCGAGGGAGCCTGTGTTATCATTGGGAATGAGTCTGAGATTGCAAACGTCCAATACCGCCGCCTGCCGCCTTGCGGCCGGTATTGCACATCCTTTGAAACTCTCTGGCTTGGGCTGTGCGTCGATCTAAAAAGTCCGGGCTGTGTTTTCCTTGTCGGCAGGACAAGTGTTTATAACGCATGGATTGAGGAGAATCAAGCACTCCAGGTTCATGTTCTTTGGTGGATTATGTTGGCAACACGATCGACATCAATACTTGGAATGGCTATCAGGTCATTGGGATATTCTTTATGGAGTACATCCTAGTCAAGGTAAGGGCTATATGGTATCAATCCTGCGTTGATCCAATAATCCATTCACTGCGATCCGAGCGTATGTGTGTAATGTGTGTGTGTAACAATCAGATTGATTGTTGATATAGGCGAGAAACGCCACGTATTTTTTTCTTTTATCTTTTCACCTTTTCTCCTATTTTTCTATTTTTCTCCCATCACAATTCCACTGTGCCAATTCTCCCCTCCCCTGTCTTGAACGTTGCTCGCATATGCCCCCCACTGGCCTGTTGTAGGGAGGATAGAAGCCTTGCATCACGTGTCCCCTCCGATAAACGAGGAGGCAGCCTGTCACATCTTTTCACCTGCCAGCGCGGACTCTCATTGGCGAGGTGTAACGTGTGGGAGGCTCACACTACCCCCGCCATTTCCTGTCTCTGCTGTGCAGGCGTCCCAAACCGACCTGTCGGAGTCGCTGTCCACAACATCCAGATTACCACCCATTGACTTCCACCCGCTAACTCTGCCAATTGAGTTAGTATGACGGCTGGCCCAAGCCGGAGGCAACGCTGACAGTTGGAGTCGAACCCGGTGTCTCTTGCGTTGGTGACAAGCGCAATGTCCGCTGCGCCACCCAGCCGCCCTGAAATGCCACGGTTTTGAGTGAAATGCACGTATTGCTGCATAGCGTCGTTTTCTGGGATTAGACAGGATTACTCTAAAACTATACTCATATTCACCACGGTATAAAACGGGAATGCATGGATGAATTCTTTTTTTTTAAATTTACAAATTGAACAATAGATACTCAATGTCAAATGGGCAATAGTATTATATCCATAGCTATGATATATAATAATAATATAATAATAATATAATAATAGTTTGAGCCCTGCAAACACCTCCATGTATCCCTGTACTTTAAAGCGGTGGCCTTCTTACCACACGGTACCATCTGGCGCTGATTGAGTTAAGCGCACTGCATAAATGTGTCACATCTTCCACCCTAGTCGCAGAAATGAACAGGTTAGGGTTAGGGGGTTAGGGTTAGGGTAACCCTAACCCCCTAACCCTAACCCTAACCCTAACCCTAACCCTAACCCTAACCCTAACCCTAACCCTAACCTTAACCCTAACCCTAATAAATAAAAAAAAAATGATCGTGAAATGAATAAATATTCAATATGTATGGTGAGGACTGAGGTTAATAATGATATTCATGAAAAAAAGTTGCCTCGAGGGTTAAGTAAAAAAAATAAAAAAGTTTTACTTTCCAGTGTCTGCTGTGTCAATCTATGGAGTGGAAAAATCTTCAATTTTAGCGCCGCGGATATAAGAAAGAGGTCTAGCTGAGTCAATGTTGATGGTTTTGTTGAACATTTGTATTTCACAGGAGAGAAACTGTATACAAAGAAAGCTATTACAATAGTCTTTGAATCTAAATATACTTTCTTTGTGTTGATTTTACATTAATTCCATGATTTTACTCAAGTAAATATCTGTTACAAGCTTCGGTTTTAAGTAGAAAAATGCTATTTTCTATCTAGATTAATCTAGATTAATTACAGAAAATTGTGAGATTAATTAGTTATTTTTTTTAATCTATTGACAGAACATATATATATATATATATATATATATATATATATATATATATATATATATATATATATATAATATATTTCCATTCAAATCAACAGGGTAAAAAACAGCATTGTAAAATCAGGTCCCTAATCCCTATAGATTAGATTAATCCCTATAGTCCTTACTCCACAGTAGGGGTTACAGGTGACCCCATATTGAGGGTGGAAAATGCCTGTCACTCCAACATAATACAGTATATCACATGAAATGTGTCTTTCATATTTTATTCTACTAATAGAGTGCATCATGGCTGTTAAAGGCACGCCACATGGCTTCACACAGGCTTCTTTCTATATGTAGCCAGAAAGCCACACTTGATATTTTCTAATATTATTTTAGTGATTTTATTTTGATGAGGACGTTTGCATGGATCCCTATTTTCATCAGGAGACCCCATTTAGGGCCCAGACCCCTACTTTGGTAAAGGCTACTCTACAAGTATCTCCCCTCTCTGTCCCCAATATGATTACTCAGCCACACGCATTCATTTTAGCTGTCAATTACACGAGCGCCGCGGCAAGGTATAATGTATTTACAGTACGCCAGCCCGTTAGCCCACTCATGACCCAATCTGGGCATTGTTGTGACACAACCTTTGCCAATAATAAAGTGGAAGCCAATCAAAGCGAACAGACCGGTGGATCCTTACCATGTAATTGGGGATCCGTGTAATCGTTAACCTTGGCTCGGTGCACGCAAGTTAATGAATCAAATCAATACCTCTCTCCACTGATCCATAATTATTTGAAAAGAGATGAAAAATTAAACAGGCCCGGCCTATGAGGTTATCATGCCATGCAATTAGTCCGCCGGAGGGAGATTATGTTACCTAGATACCGATGGGGAAGTGTAATTTCTCTTGCAGATGGAGTTTTTTTTAATGAAGAGTGCAATTACCTAAATAGGTCAGCCGAAGACGCGGTGCTGCTGCTGCACGCTGCCGCGCGGTGCTTCTGCACGCTGCTGCCGCTGCACGGTGCTTCACAGCGTATACCTGAGAGGAAGCTCCTGTCTCGAATTGATGTTACCCCCTCGCTATCCCCTTCCCTCGCTCACTCTCTCTCTACCTTCCTCTCTCTCTCTCTCCCCCCTGGATTGTGTCTCGCCTTCTCGCTCCTAATTAAATAGCTCAGACATGGGAGTTTTTGTTATGCAGAGATTCTGCAGGAACAACACTTAACAACCCTCTCCCTGGATCAGGCTCAGGTGGAAGTGTTGTGTGGCCGTGAAGTTTGAACAGAAACTTCCCTCGTCCCTCGCTCAGAAACTGTGTCACCCGCCTGGAAAGAGAGGGGAGAGAACAGAGTTTCGGTGACGTTTGCTCCTGGGTTGTAGCTCTTGGTAGTTGTTATCTAGTGTCAATTATG
The DNA here is from genome assembly GCF_963971535.1 of Notolepis coatsorum. NCBI lineage: Eukaryota > Metazoa > Chordata > Actinopteri > Aulopiformes > Paralepididae > Notolepis > Notolepis coatsorum. The sequence continues at coordinate 137,809,247 of NC_140165.1, read as the reverse complement.
GTATGATGGTGATGATGATGATATATTCTCTTAATGATGAATTGATCATTAAACAAGTACAGGCATGTATTTGAACAAAACATCCTATGTGACGGACCGATGCTTTAATTAATCACTTATGGAACTGGCTTGGTTTGCAGTATAAAATGCATACAGCAGTGTCTTGATGTATCATAGTAAAGTATAATTGTATAACAATTCCAACATATCATTCTACAGTAGCTATAGTATATTGTCCTGTCCTTGTTTCAGGAACTCTGCATTCTATAAAAGACAGCCATACTGTTCTAAATAACAAAGGGGGCTATTTCAGAGGCAATGGTACATTTGTAATACAGAACAATGTCTTCAGATTGACAAGGATGTATGTCAGTGGTATATACTATTGATGGAACTGGATGGGAGCTATGACTGCACAATTGTAATTTTGTGAATGTAATGCAATATCATTGTCAAGGTTTATTCTTATGTTTATAATCTGTATTTCCTTTTGCTGTCATTTTAAATAATTATTTCAGTAGTATACACAGAGTTATATTAGGGTAGTATTGTATGGGAATACATTTAACTGCAAGTGTAATGCTATGGCCTTATATTTTATGCTTGATAACCAATGTCCTTGTATTATATAGACCTAGTATTTCTGGGAAGCACATCTGCCAGACTTTAATCTCAGTCTCTTCCATTGATTATGTCTACCATACATTCAAATATGTATCTACAATGCCTATACTGCACTCGTTGAGATATAGTTATTGCTTTATTTTATACTGCAATATCAATATGAATGTGATATATGGTTCATCCCTAATAGGACACCATGAGCAGTGGAAGGTATGTAACTTCATATCCAAAGGCACATGCTATCTATTATGCAATATAAAATACGTATATTATATATATATCACACGCTATCTATTAAACAATGGTGTTGGCTGGTGGCTGGTAGAGAAACATAATAATAGCGGTGAGCAAACAACTCTGTACCATAATATTTAGTATAGTATTATTTATTATGAATGCGTTTATTATCATTTAATAATATTTAAAGCCATCACTGCATTACTTTTATTTATAGATCATTTAGAATTAATGAATGATATTTCCATGAGAATAATTGACTTGCTTATGTTTTTAATTTGTAAACAAAAGAAAAAAGACAATGATACAACTTGAAATAGTAATAACCACAGCAATTTAGTGTCTCCATTGCACCATGCAGGCGCAATTAGGAAACACACTTCACACACACTGAACTCAGCAGGTCGCTAATATTCTGTAAGTAGGTAACTAGAAGAGGTTATTAATTATACAAAGCTCATTCTACTGCGTGGTACTCCTAGTGAAAACCGCTTGGTGGTGTCAAGGGAGCACACAAAAGACATGTCAAGCTTGAGTTGTTTCTTTGTCACCTGTCATAGGAATAAGATGACTAAAATTGTTCAAGAGAAGAACATGATTGTTTCTCTAATTTCCCTCTCCATCTTTCCTTCCTTTTGATTCCCATTCCGGTTTTCATTGAGTTAACTGAGAAATATATTTGGGTTAAGCATTGATTGATAGATGTACGCTGGAAGAGGGAACCTATCACCCATAAAGGTCAGCTGGTGTTTCCGAGAGAAGAAGTATGGGCCACACAGAAGGGAGGACGCTGGCAACATATAGCAGGGTTATTACGTTACCATCGACTGAAGGAGTGCTCGTTGTCTTTGTCAATGTAACATAATGAGGAGACAGTAGCCAAAGTAACCAACAAAAGATATTTTATTTATATTTACCATGCTTTTGTAATGAAAAGGTAACATAAAATAACGACAAACAAAACACAGAACTGTACAAACAGGATCAGCATCTCACGCAGGGAAGAACAGGACAGTTATACACGAGGGGATGACAAGACAACCTGGGTTGATTACAAATGGATACACCTGGGAGGAAAATGATAAGGACTACAAGACCAGAACAGGGAACTACAACTAGACATAACACATCACACACTGGGAACACCTGACCAGGGTACAGACAAACCCCCACACGTAACAAGGGTGAAGAGGAACATGGTAATGTGAAGAAGGGAGGACGCTGGCAACATGTAGCAGGGTGAAGGAACATGGTAATGTGAAGGAGGGAGGACGCTGGCAACATGTAGCAGGGTGAAGGAACATGGTAATGTGAATAAGGGCAGGGGTGTAACATGTAGCAGGGTGAAGGAACATGGTAATGTGAATAAGGGCAGGGGTGTAACATGTAGCAGGGTGAAGGAACATGGTAATGTGAATAAGGGCAGGGGTGTAACATGTAGCAGGGTGAAGGAACATGGTAATGTGAATAAGGGCAGGGGTGTAACATGTAGCAGGGTATGTAACAACCCATCATCTACACACACTGCACACACATCCACATGTACACACTCACTTTAAACAAACACTCACAGACACTTTAACACACTTTATATTTATCTATTATTAAAGAGATTTGCACCACATGCATACCTCATTTGCACCCTACCCCAAGTTTTGTACCTCTGCATTCTACCTCACTGTTACTCATTTTACTCTGTATTGTATATTGTATATATGTATATTGACTTTACCAATTTTTTAATTCTTAATTAGTTTTACTTACTTTCTCTTTACTGTATGTAGCACACTCTCAGAGGCTCATAAGAAACAAGCATTTCATTATAAAGTATTCTGTATTTTGTTCTGACAAATAAAAACAAACTTGAACGTGTGTGTAACAGGGTGAAGAGGACCATGGTAATGTGAAGAAGGGCAGGGGTGTAACATGTAGATGCGTCACGGTGGTGTAGTGGTTAACACTGTCGCCTCACAGCAAGAAGGTCCAGGGTTCGATTCCCGCTTGGGGACCAGGTTTCCATGATGCCAGTTACCCAGGTGGGGTATCTCCCAGGCCTTTCTGTGTGGAGTTTGCATGTTCTCCTCGTGCTCGCAAGGGTTTCCCCCCCCGATAAGATAAACCCAATGGAAAAACATGCACAACAACAAGATCGCTAACGCTGTGGTGTCCTTGACGAAGACGGACAGGAGCACTTGGATTGGTCCCCTGGCGCGGCTCACGTTGACGCCTGTCTGCTCCCGGCTGCCCTTGGGGGGGAAGGACGACGGGATGGGTTAATCGCAGATACGAATTGCATGCATGCATCGCATGTGTGCCAATTGATGACCTCGGAGCAGGTCCTAAATTATTAAATTATTATTATTATGTAGCAGGGTGAAGAGGACCATGGTAATGTGAAGAAGGGCAGGGGTGTAACATGTAGCAGGGTGAAGAGGACCATGGTAATGTGAAGAAGGGCAGGGGTGTAACATGTAGCAGGGTGAAGAGGCCATGGTAATGTGAAGAAGGGCAGGGGTGTAACATGTAGCAGGGTGAAGAGGACCATGGTAATGTGAAGAAGGGCAGGGGTGTACAGGGGCGGACCTTCCTACAGGCGATATAGGCGGTCGCCTAGAGCGCCACCGAGGAGGGGGGCGCAAAAAAAAAAAAAAAATATATATATATTTTTTTTATTTTTTTTATTTTTTTTTCTGTGCAGTTTTGGCGCCCCCCTCTATATCTGCAACCATTATTTTTACATAAAAAAAATTCTAACATAAGGGAAAATGAGCCAAAAATCTAAAACGGTCGGTCGGTCTGAGCCTCAGCTTTAGGTGTTCACAGTCAGAACATGCTAGAGCGCTGTGCATTGATGGGTATCGGTCAAGTGTTTATAGAATTGAACGTTGAGGAAGGAAAGACTAACGTTAGAGAACTATGAAGAAAAAAGCCAAAAAAAACAAAAAAAAAAGTGGTGAATCTCGCCTAGGGCGCCAAATGGGCTAGGTCCGCCCCCGGGGGTGTAACATGTAGCAGGGTGAAGAGGACCATGGTAATGTGAAGAAGGGCAGGGGTGTAACACGAGTGGCACACCATGGAAAGCAGATAATGGCAGCGACACCCAGTAGTGTGAATCTGAGTAACGCGAAGTGTGGCGTGGTGAGACGTGCAAAGAAGTGGAAAGCAGAAGTGGCACAAGGGAGTTAAACACTCCACCATTGCTGTTACCACGACAGACAGAAACCCACTAAACCCAGGAAATAGAAAATATATTGCACATTGTATAGGAGTGTACATAGGATCCAGTGCCTCTAAGTGATTTATTAACATGTCTATTTATCATGTCTATTCTACTTATCTTATTATTATTATTACTACTATTACTATTGTTTTATTGCACAATCGTAGCGGGCATGGCCAACAGCATTTCACTGTATGCCCTGGTATGTATGTGATGAATAAACTCTTGACTTGACTTGACTTGACTTGAACTATTTTTTTGTTGTAAAATCAATCAACCCAAACTATCATATCGACTTGAATGCCTGGTCATTCCGCTCAGAGGAGAACCAGACAGTGCTCGCCCAGCCTGGAGATCTTGGGTACATGATGTGGGTCAGGGACGTGCACAGGACTTTAGAGGGGCAGGTGCTCAAAGGCTGAAAAGGGCACTGGGCCTGTGCTATTTTTGGGGGCCCTTTTTGGGTGGGAGGGGCCTTTTTATGCTTTTGGGGGGGGTTTGGTGATCAAATATTGAATATTGAACTATGTGATACTAAGCACAACTAAGCACAACAACAGCCTGCTCCTGAACATTGGGACATTGAAAATTTTTGGGTGGGAGGGGCCTTTTTATGCTTTTGGGGGGGGTTTGGTGATCAAATATTGAATATTGAACTATGTGATACTAAGCACAACTAAGCACAACAACAGCCTGCTCCTGAACATTGGTAAAACCAAGGAGCTGATCGTGGATTATAGGAGAGGACAGCAGGAGACACACACACCACTGAGGATAAACGGGGCCACCGGGGACAGGGTGAGCAGCTTTAAGTACCTGGGGGTCCACATCTCAGAGGACCTGACATGGACAACACACATAGACTCAGTCGTAAAGAAGGCGAAGCAGCGCCTCTACCACCTGAGACAGTTAAGGAAGTTCAGAGTATCTGGGAAGATACTCCAGTCCTAATAATCAGTGCAGGAGCTCACTTATCCTTGAAAGACACTTTTACCACTGACTTAAAAGGCCCATACATCTCCATAAATGTTCAGGGCGGAGGGAATAAGTGCTTACCCTACAGACCCCAAGTCTGTTAGGACAGCAGACTCGGTTGGCACTGCTCAAAACGTACCTCTTTAAAATAGCTTTTAAATGAATTATTATCTTTATTTCATTGTCTTATTTTTCTTTATTTCTATACATTTTACTTAAATATTTTATTATAATGTGTATCATTGTTTTATGTAGTTTCTTTTTCCATTTTATTTGTTCTTTTTTTAATGTCAACATATTATTTAAATTATTCAAATGGTACTCAAACATGTTCCGTTGTGATGTCACCAGTGTTGGGCAAGTTACTTTTAAAAAGTAACTAGTTACAGTTACTAGTTACTTCTTCCAAAAAGTAACTAAATTACTTACTCAGTTACAAATTATAAAAGTAACTAGTTACTTCAGAAAGTAACTATTGTGTTACTTTCAAGTACAATTTTTACATAAACAACATACACAAATCTAAACTATTTGAATGTTGCTGTGGGACAAAGTGAGACTAGCCTCCAATCAAATGTCATGTATGTAGATATTATAATTACTATGTTTATATAGTGGATCATACAAATACAAACACAATAGATGTTTTGGAACTTTTGATATGTATTGCCCCTCAAAAGGCCAAAACTGGGCAACATTAAATTATGCTTGTTAAGCACTATACCAAAAATAAATAACAAATATATACTGATTGATTGAACATTTTAATGAACAGATTGCAGAATGGGTACAGTACAGTACAGCTCAATACACACAATTGTTAAGGGGATGCAGACCAGAGAGACTTTCGTCTTGTTTACATCAGGGTCCCTCATTTTCAATTCATGACATTTATGACATACACAACATACAGATAGATATAAGAATCTAATCTAATCATCTAAACTAATCTAATCGTGACATTTAAGACATGCATGACACGTGACTACGGCGGTATGGCACGGTAGTTCGCTCTCGTAAGTGACAGACCAATTAAGTTATTATTTCACCTCTAAAGAAAGAAAAATCCTTGCAACTTCAGGAAAAGGTTTCAATACACTAGATGTGTGAATGACACGTCCTGGCAACCGTGCAGAGACAAGACTGTTGTCTAAGAAACGTGAAATCGATTGGCGTTCTGCCAAACAAATTATGTCAGACAAAGACACCCCTGCTTGGGCGTCGCACCTAATTGCGGAGGTATCTATCATCAAAGATTCATTCCAGCTAAGGTTTGATGAGCTCAGTGAATCGATCAACGGAGTAAAGAAGGACACACGGGCTATTCTGCAAAGAATATCCAACGCGGAGAACCGTATCGGAGCGGTAGAAGACCAGATGGCCGTAGACGGCAAAACTTTGAAAGACCTGACGGGAGACGTGGACTACTTGAAAACCAAATTAACCTACATGGAAGCGCAGAGCAAGAGAAATAACATCGTATTGGTCGGCCTGAAAGAGGGAGAGGAAGCCGGTGACCCGAATAATATGATTAATGGCATTCTGAGATACATCCTGGATTTAAAGGACACTGACCAGGTACCAGAGGTAGAAAGGCACCATCGGACTCTCCGACCCAGACCAGACCCATCGGCACCTCCTCGCCCGTACATTATACGGCTGCTGAGATGGAACGACAGGCAGGACATCTTGAGAGCCGCGGGGAAGAAAAAGAAGCTGACATGGGGAGGAAGGCCGCTTCACGCATTCCAGGATCTACCCGTGGAAATTAAAAAGCAGCGCGCCGGTTATACCGACATCAAGAAGAAATTGTGGGACGCGGATGTCCGTAATGGTATACTGTACCCTGCGAGGCTGATAGTCACCATCGACGGCGAAACATCCATCTATAATAACCCCACGGATGCAGCGAAAGGATTGAAGATCAAGCTTCCTAATATTTTTGGCTAATGGACAGAGCATAGAGGTATGACACGCCCACCACTCACTGACAGTTGACAGTTGACAGCAGACATGACAACTGAGTTATTTAGTGTGGGTGATGACTTGAGCAAGATCCCGTGCAAGGTATGCAATGAACATTAAGGGCAGCCTCTTTCATTATACTGTTTATTATTATAATACATTTTTTTTGGTTTGTGTGTATGTATGTATATATATATATATATATATATATATATATATATATATATATATATATATATATATATATATATATATATATATATATATATATATATATATATATATATATATATATATATATATATATATGTATATGTATATGTATGTGTATATGTAGGTATATATATATTATTTTGTTTTCTGAGGTTATGTATTGCACTGCCCCTATAGTAATAATTTCGGATGCACGGATCATGCATTTAATTAAGGACATGGTCTGATCACTGCGTGCGGATAACTGTGTTTATCAGTTTGTTCACGGACAGGGGATGGACACAGGTTCTATCTCCCTTATATTATGTGTGTGCCCTTTTATTGGCACTTCTTGTATGGTTTGTTATGTGTTTTGTGTGTATTTCCCCTTGTTGGTGCAGACCATTGATAACTTCAACATATATTCAGTATTTTCCTTTTTATCCAACCTTTTCAACAAGCTAAAGCGCAATATAATTTTTGATGGCCACAATTAACATGATTAGTTGGAATGTAAACAGGGTTTCAAATAAAACAAAGAGATATAAAGTCATTAGTCATTTGAAATCCCTGGACTGTGATGTTGCGATGTTGCAGGAGACACATTTGAAGGATGAGGACTCTATTAAGTTGAGACAGAGATGGGTAGGCCAGGCCTACTCAGCACCAGGTACCGGGGCATCTAGGGGCGTCAGTATTTTAATAGCAAAACGACTGACGTTTAGACTATCTCAAAAAATTATTGACAAGGATGGCAGGTTTATCATTCTATCAGGTTTTTTACAAAATACTAAATGCACGTTAGTAAATGTCTATGCACCCAATATTGGTCAGGCCGAATTTCTATCCAAATTGAGTGTGGCATTATCTCATTTTGCGGCAGACCATATTTATTTAGGAGGTGATCTCAACCTAGTTAGTGACCCGGCAGTGGATAGATCGGGCCACCCACTCATATCAGATGGTGCATTGTCAGCAGCGCTCAATGAGTTGCAGGTATCTCTGGCTTTGACAGACATATGGCGGGTAGTAAACTCTCTTGCCCGAGAATATACTTTCTATTCACACGCTCATAATTCGTACTCAAGGATTGATTACTTTCTTTTTTCACAATGTACAGTTGAGAATGTGATAGAGTGCAACATCCATAATATTATAATCTCAGATCATGCCCCCATGTCAGTGCGCTTAGCTCTCTCTGTAAACAATCACAAAAGTAAACAATGGAGATTTAACAACTCTTTGCTAAAAGATCAAGAGTTTGTATCTTTGATAAATGAGAGAATAACTGAATTTATAAATATTAATCAAAAATCTGTCCCTTCAATACAAATGGTGTGGGAAGCATTCAAAGCAACTTGCAGAGGGTGGATTATTAGCTATTCTACAGCCAGAAAGAAGAAAATGATAATGAAGAAAAACAACTTAATATTAGAACTTAAGGCTGTAGAAACACAACACATGCTTAACCCTGGAAATATACAACTGAAAAATACTATGTTGATTCTTAAGACAGAGTTGCAATCAATTATACATGAGGAGACAGCGTTTGCTCTTTTCAGACTCAGTAGGAAATATTTTGAATCAGGAGATAAAGCCGGTAAGATGCTAGCACTAAGATTAAAACAATTAGAAAATCGCCAATCAATACCATTTATATGTGATAGTACAGGTGCAGTTATTTATGAACAAACAGAAATTAATAAAGCTTTCAGTGATTTTTATAGTAAACTCTATCAGTCAGAAGGATCTAAAAAACAGGAAGACATGGATATATTTTTTAAGGACATATCCTTACCCACATTACAAGAGGTAGAAAGGGAGCATTTAGAGGGTCCTATCAGAGAATCAGAAATCATATCTGCCATGAACCTCCTTTCAACAGGGAAAGCACCAGGGAATGATGGATACACCTTAGAGTTTTACAAACAGTTTCAACACAGGCTAACCCCACTGCTTACACTAGTATTCAATGACATAATAGTTCATCAATCCATGCCTCAGAGTATGTGCCAGGCTACTATCGCTTTGTTACCTAAACCTGATAAAGATCACTCACAAATGGGTAATTATCGTCCCTTAAGTTTATTGAACAGCGATTATAAGCTATTTGCTAAGATCCTGGCCATGCGCATAGAGACAGTCATGCCTTCACTGATCCACCTTGATCAAGTAGGGTTTATTAAAGGCTGCCACGTTTCTAATAATATGAGGAGACTATTTCATGTCATGTCAAAAGCGGGCAACCTACAACAACCAGCGGTAGCTTTATCCTTGGATGCTGAGAAAGCTTTCGACAGAATAGAATGGCACTATCTGTTTTATGTTCTTACCAGATTCGGTTTTGGACCCACGGTCATACATTGGGTGATGGCGCTCTACAACAAACCACTAGCTTCAATTAAAACAAATGGCATTATATCTCAACCGTTTCAGCTATTCAGGTCCACCCGACAGGGTTGTCCGGTTTCTCCATCACTCTTCATCCTCGCCCTCGAACCGCTGGCATGTGCCATACGAGCAGAGGAGAAAATCACGGGCATCAATATTGGGGGGCATGACTTTAAAGCTAATCTGTATGCAGATGATGTACTATTAACACTAACACAACCCTGTCAATCAATCCCACAGGTGATGAAGCTGATTAAAGCATTTGGGGAGTTTTCAGGATATAAGGTGAACTTTAATAAGAGTGAAGCTATTCCTCTGAATAACCTGACCCATCCTTCACATATTGGTTCTGCCCCCTTACAGTGGAGATCACAAGGTATGAGATACCTCGGAATAAACATCCGGACACCTATAGACACGATTTTTGATTCTAATGGTCCACACCTCTTGAAGACAATTAGGGAGGATATTAAGAGATGGACAGTGTTACCCATTTCATTATGGGGTAGAGCAGAGATAATAAAAATGAATATTTTACCTAGAATATCATTTCTAATATCAGCTGTTCCACTCAAATTCCCCTCGTATTGGTTTAAAGAGATAAATAAGCTATTTACAGGTTTCTTATGGAGGGAGAAGACACCTAGAATCAGCTACAAGAAATTGATGAGACCAAGAAATAGCGGTGGACTTAGTATTCCGGATGTTTACTCATACTATCTCTCTTATAATGCCAGATTCCCCTTGTCATGGGGTTACATATGCAAGACCGAAATAGGCAGTTGGAAATGGATTGAGGAGAATATTTTATCAGAACTTAGTAAAACGGTATCCTTGGTATCATTATGGTTTCACCCCAAACCTAACTTTAAAATGGATAACCCGATAATAAGATTTTCATGTGAGATAATCAAAACCCTACAGAAACGGCTAGCCTTCAAAGGGATCTCTTTACCTTCATGCCCCATATGGTCTAACCCCCTGTTAATGGCTGGGGGCAGCACACTAGTAAATACTTCATGGCAGGGTAAAGGAATACATCAACTAGGACAGATTGTGAAGGATAGAGAGACGATACCTTTTAATGAATTGAAAGATCTGTATAATTTAAGAGATAGTGAATTCATGTTGTACTTTCAGTTGAGATCTGTAGTAAGATCAGTATCCATGAAAAATAGAGATATGGGGATACATAAGGATTTGGATGACAGACTAAGAAGGATCGCTTCAGAAAGGAGGTCAGTATCTAAGATCTATAGGTTACTGTCACTTAGCTCATCAGATGGCCTGGCCTCCATTAAACAGCAGTGGGAGAGGGATTTGAAGGTCTCCTTGACTGCTCCACAATGGGAGACGGTTTTAAAAAATACAACAACATCATCAAAATGTGTAAGATATAAAATGATACAATTAAAGGTAGTTCATCGAGCTTATATTACACCATGTAAAATAAAAAAATTGATCAAGCCATCTCAGATTTGTGCTGGCATGGATGTGGGGAGGTAGGAACACTCATCCACATGTTGTGGCATTGCCCCACAGTGAAGAGTTTTTGGCACAAGGTCATTTTAAGACTATCCTCTATTCTCAGTGTTAAGATACCCTTATGTCCAAAAGTCTGCCTCTTGGGCATAGGGGTAGTTGGTATACAATCAGCACTTACGCAACGCATCATTACACTAGCACATATGTCAGTTAAGCGTACTATCATGATGAACTGGAAGATCCAAAAGCCAAATTGTTTCTGCATGGACACCTGGATGAGGGATTTCATGGACCTATTGACAATGGAACGAGCAGCCTCAACGCTCGCTGAACATGACCATGGAGAGGACGGTCCCTGGATCTATATAAGGACATATTTGGAGAATACTTATGACTGAAAGCAGGAGTGTTTGATCTGCACCCCCCCCACCCCCCCCATTTTGTTAGTATGTTTTGTCTGTATTGTACCGTTTGTGAGTTTTGTTTTGTCTGTATTGTACTGTATTGTATTGTTTATTGTTTGTGAGTTTAGTTTTGTCTGTATGGTACTGTATTTATGTTGAGCTGTTTTGTGTTTCAAACTATTAATTAAAAAAAAAAAAAAGACATGCATGACATACATATATATATCTGAGCACCTGAAGACTGTGCTATTAAACCAGGAAGTGCAGCACTGTTGATAAGGCTGTAGCCTCCACTACTGTAGTGCCCTGCGCTGCAACACAACTAACACAAGAGTGAACAAAAAATGCTCATGGACTGTCTGTCGTTGACTGCTCGCTTGTGTTGTTCGTTGGATTAGTTTTGGATTATTTGGGCTCGCCAAACAAACTATCAAAACGTACACGGAACCGCGGTCTGTCGTTGACTGAGTCGCTTGTGTTGTCGCTGTGTGTCAGCCTCTGGATTATTTCGAACACCCGCCCACCTCTACCTCTGATTGGCTTACCATGACATTTTACTCAACCTCAGCCAATCGTGCACTGCCCACTAACCAAGGAAAAAAGTATTGCTTCTCAGCGCAGAGATCTGTCTGATCTGAAAAAAACAGCTTCAATCATAGTAACGCACCGCATTTTTTGGCAGTAACGGTAACAGCGTTATTAAGATTGGAAGAGTAATCCGTTTACTCGTTACTGAAAAATATTCCCATCACTGGATGTCACAGTATGATGTCATAATAGAACATTCTAGAACATTTGTGATGTCATAATAGAACATTCTAGAACATTTGTGATGTCACAGTATGATGTCATAATCAAACATTCTAGAACATTCGTGATGGCACCGTATGATGTCATAATAGAACATTCTAGAACATTTGTGATGTCACAGTATGATGTCATAATCAAACATTCTAGAACATTTGTGTAGAGTATATATTCAACAATTCTCTGATATCAGAAGACAAGTGAAGATCTCACTTGTTGTTCCTGGCTATTTGTCTGTAAGCTTGAATATATTCTGTAGATACAATTTAAAATCCCCACATGGAAAAGGAAACAATGTCCTGTACAATCCTTAATGAGCTGCGTCTGGAGGGAAGGCTCTGTGATGTGGTTATTAAAGTCAACAGCACTGAGTTGAATGCCCACAAGGCCCTCCTGTGTGACTGCAGCGACTATTTCAGGTAAGCTTGGTTCAGGTTAGCTTGTTCAGCTTAGCTTGTTTCAGGTTAGCTTGGTTCAGGTTAGCTTGGTTCAGCTTAGCTTGGTTTAGGTTAGCTTGGTTCAGGTTAGCTTGGTTCAGTTTAGCTTGGTTCAGGTTAGCTTGCTTCAGCTTAGCTTGGTTTAGGTTAGCTTGGTTCAGGTTAGCTTGGTTAGTAAACAGATACCATACTGTACGTTTTACTGTACACAGATAATATACAGTACTTCTACTGTAAACATATACTCTACTGTACTTCTACTGTAAACAAATAATATACTGTATATACTGTAAAAAGATAATATACTGTACTTATACTGTAAAAATATACTATACTGTACGTATACTGTAAAAATATAATATACTGTACTTCTACTGTAAACAGATAATATACTGTACTTCTACTGTAAACAAATACTATACTGTACTTCTACTGTAAACATATACTATACTGCACTTCTACTGTAAACAGATACTATACTGTACTTCTAATGTAAATATATACAATACTGTACTTATACTGTAAACATATATTATACTGTACTTCTACTGTAAACATATAATATACTGTACTTATACTGTAAACATATACTATACTGCACTTCTACTGTAAAATATACAATACTGTACTTATACTGTAAACATATATTATACTGTACTTTGACTGTAAACATATAATATACTGTACTTATACTGTAAACATATACTATACTGTACTTATACTGTAACATATAATATACTGCACTTCTACTGTAAACAGATATGATACTGTACTTCTACTGTAAACATATACTATACTGTATTTCTACTGTAAACATATAATATACTGTACTTCTACTGTAAACATATACTATACTGTACTTCTACTGTAAACAGATACTATACTGTACTTCTACCCTAAAAAGATACTATACTTCTACTGTGCTAAGACCCTATACTTCTACAGTGAAAATATATTACTACACAGGACAGAATGTTGCTTACTGTTTACTCATCAGATATCTCTATACTCTGCGTCCCACAGAGCCCTCTTCACTCGCTGGAGCGACTCAGAGAAAGCAGTCCACACTATCCCTGGGGTGTCCCCGGGTATGATGCAGCTCATCATAGAGTACTCCTACACACGCGTTGTGCTGGTGACAGCAGAGAACGTGGAAGAGCTTCTGGTGGCTGCAGACCAGCTTCGCGTCACTGGCATAGTAGGAGCATGCTCTGACTTCCTAGAGGGCCAGCTGTCTCTGGAAAACTGTGTCGGCATCTGGAGGTTCACGGACATCTACTGCTGCCCTGACCTGAGGCGCAAGGCCCATCTCTGCATCGTGTGCCACTTTGAGGAGATGTTGCACGTCTCACAGGAGTTTGTGGAGCTGTCCCTGCAGCAACTGGTGGACATCATCGAGAGGGATGAACTGAATGTGAAGAGCGAGGAGACGGTGTTCGAGGCCGTCCTCCGTTGGATCGACCACTCCCGTGAGGAGCGTAAAGCAGACATCCCTTTGCTGCTGCCCAAGGTAACTAATTGTATTATGGATACGCAAACATGGTTGCTATTGCCTGAGCCACATTTATTTTATTTATTTTTTTATTATTTTACTTTTCCTTGTTTTTGTTCGTCTCTTGCCAAGGTCATTATGATTCATGTTACTGTTATTATTGTTGTCGTCGCTGTTGTCATTGTTATTATTATTATTATTATTATTATTATTATTATTATTATTATTATTATTATTATTATTATTATTATTATTATTATTATTATTATTATTATTATTATTATTATTATTATTATTGTACTGTTATGTTCTGTTTTATGTATGAAAATTAAATAAAAACATTTATAAAAAATTTAAAAAAAAACTAATTGTATTACTGTGCATTACATTAAAACAACACTAGGTTCCCTAGTACAGTGGTTGTCAAACATTTGGGTCCAAACTGTTCCCTAGCAACAGAAACCGTCTACAACCTATGTCTAAGTTGTACCCGCTGTCTGCTTGTCTCTTCCCAGGTTCGCATGGGCTTGATGAGGCCTGACTACTTCAGGAACAACGTCCAGAACAACCCTGTGGTGAGGGACAGCCACGACTGCAGGCCCCTCATCCTCAGCGTCCTGAACCCCTCTGGCTCCGACAGGCTCCCAAACCCCCTGACCCGCCCACGCCTGCCCCAGGAGGTCCTATTGGCCATCGGAGGCCGGGGTGGCATGGAGGCTTACGATATCCGAGCCGGTGGATGGATGGACGTGAGCGTTGAGGGGGAGAGTCTCCGGTGGGGCCATGGCACCGTTTATCTCCACGGTTTGGTCTACTGCGTCGGCGGCCGGGACAACTGGGAGTGTCTCAGCAGTGTGCGCAGGTTCAACCCCGTCACTCGCAGCTGGCTGCAGGCGGCTCCCATGCACTCAGGCCGCAGTTACCTCAGCGTGGTCGTGTTGGACGGCTGTATCTACGCCATGGGAGGGAACAACGGACACGTGTTACTGAACACCGCCGAGCGCTACGAGCCTGAAACCGACCAGTGGACACTGATCTCACCCATGCTGGAGCACAGGAGCGGCACCGGGGCAGCAGCCCTCCAGGGCAAGGTGGGTGGAACTGAGGGACACAGGGTGCTAGATGAACACAAGGAACGTTAGATCAGAAATCAGAAATGTCTTTAAATTAGAATATTCTTTCTTATTACAGGTTTACATCTGTGGTGGCTGGAACAGGGGGGGGGGTCTGCTCACAGCTGAGTGCTACAGCCCAGACACCGACCAGTGGACTCTGATCGCCCCCATGAGCACCAGGCGTTACGGAGCGGGAGTCGCAGCATACAGAGGACACATCTATGCAGTAGGTGCACACGGAGACAAATGCTTTATACTAGATATTTGTATAGATATATCATTTGACTTTCAATGCTTCTGTGATGCCCTCATTTCCCTAAATTGATTAATACAGTGTCTGCCTGCCTTAACCACACACTAAAACATTCCTCTCATGTGTCCTGTCCTCAGGTGGGAGGGTGGGACGGTAGAAACTACCTGCGTAGCGCAGAGGCCTACAGCCCCTTGACTGACTCCTGGAGCGCCCTGCCCGCCATGCTCACCCCCCGCAGAAGCTTTGGCATCGCGGTGCTGGACGACCTGCTCTTCGTAGTCGGAGGCTACACTGATGACTTCAGCACCATCTCCAACGTGGAGCGCTACGACCAGAGCAACAACAAGTGGACTGTAGCCGAGGACATGAAGACCAGGCGCTGGGGCCTAAGCTGCTGCATAATGCATGGCCTGCCATTTTACATGAGCCAGTACGCTGCTCCCCGTGGAGGAGGAGGAGGAGGAGGAGGAGGAGGAGGAGGAGGAGGAGGAGGAGGAGGAGGAGGAGGAAGAGACGGATGAGGAGGAGGAGCAGGAGGATGAGGAGGAGCAGGAGGATGAGGAGGAGCAGGAGGAGGAGGAGGAGGAGGAGCTGGATGAGCAGGAGGAGGAGGAGCAGGAGGAGGAGGAGCAGGAGGAGGAGGAGGAGGAAGAGGAGGAGGAAGAGGATGAGGAGAATGAGGAAGAGGAGGAGGAGGATGAGGAGGAGGATTAGGAATATGAGGATTAGGAGGATGAGGAGGAGGATGAGGAGGAGGACGAGGAGGAGGAGGAGGAAGAGCAGGATTATGAAGAGGAGGATTAGGAGCAGGAAGAGGAGGATTAGGAGCAGGAGGAGGAGGAGGAGAAAGAGGAGGATTAGGAGGAGGAGGAAGAGGGAGAGGAGGAAGAGTAGGAGGAGGAAGATGAGGATGAGAAGGAGGAGGAAGAGGAGGAGGAGGCAGCAGGGGATCCATCTAAGAACCTTAAACATGTATTAGACCAAAATAAATCCTAAGAAATTAATAAATTACTATCAGCCATAATAGATAATAATATAATAGAAATAGTATATGCAAATAAATTCCTAGGAGTGATTTTAGACAATAAACTCGGCTGGAAACCCCATATAGAATATGTGAGGGCTAAGATGGCAAAGAGCATCTCAATTATTAGTAAGGTGAGACATGTACTCAATCCCAACTCATTGCACACTCTGTACTGTGCAATGATCTTGCCTTACCTGCATTACTGCACAGAGGTACGGGGTAACACATACAAAACAACCATAAATACATTGACTATCCTACAAAAAAGAGCAATACGAGTAATAAACAATGCAGGATATCGGGACCACACACACACTGTTTCTACAGTCACACATTTTGAGGTTCATTGATATGGTAAACTTTAAAACTCTGCAAGTTATGTACAAAGCAAGAAATAATCAATTACCGGTAAATGTAAGAAGCACATTTCTGGATAAAGAGGGGGGATACAACCTCAGAGGACCATTGAACTTCAAAAAACCTGTGATGAAAACCAACCTGAAAATAATGTGTATCTCCTCTTACGGAGCCACCCTGTGGAATGGGCTACAGGATGAGCAAAAATACTGTGAAAACATAAATCAATTCAAATCTAGACTAAAAAAATCTATTACAGAAGGGAAGAAGAGCTTTAATGGCATATTTAAAACAATTAATAATAATAATAAATACGTATGATACTGTATTGTGCGCTATATCATATCACATTATATAATCATATTATAATTCATTTGTATATTATATTGAACTATATTTGCAGTATGTACTATTATATTATGGTACTATATTGTATTGTATATATCATGTACTTTATATCTCACATCAAATTATATATGTGCTGTATACACTATTATGTACTATATACTATTATATATACTATTATATACTGCAGGTATACTATACTGTAATGTGTACTGTAATGTGTACTATATGTGTGCAGTGAAATGTGTACTATATGTATCTACTATGTATGTATGTAAAAAAAAATGATTTTTTTTTTAAGCGTAAGTCTTCAGGGGTAGGGCCCGACAAGCCTAGTGCTTCTCCCTAGCCCTTTTCGGACAATTGGACAATGCTGCAATAGCAGCTGGTAAAAGTGTGGTGATTTATGGAATGACCGTTGTTATGTGTCGAAAGCACGAAATAAAAAATTACTGAACTGAACTATCAGCCAAAGGTGGTGCATTAGTTTGTGTAATGTAATGTAATATCTGTTTGTAGTTTGTGTAATGTAATGTAATATCTGTTTTTAGTTTGTGTAATGTAATGTAATATATGTTTGTAGTTTGTGTAATGTAATGTAATATCTGTTTTTAGTTTGCACATAATATGGGAACTTTTATCCATATGGTTGAGCCTGTTAGGAATTGCACCCCCAACCCAAGCAGATTGCAGATCACTCTCTCTATATGGAGGTAAAAAAGAAAATATGGTAAAAATAATTGGCATAAAAAGGGCACTTTTTTATGAGGCACAAAAGGGCAGGTGCTTGTGCACCCATTGGGCTCTATGTGTGCACGTGCCTGCTAGCTGTGCCCTTGAGCAAGGCACCTCAGCTTTAACCGCTCCAGTGTTAGCTGCTCAGGGGCCAGTAGTAGAGTGCCTGACCATATGTCTTTATAATAATAATAATAATAATAATAATAATAATAATAATAATAATAATACATTTTATTTATAAGGCGCCTTTCAAGACACTCAAGGTCGCCGTACAACAATTAAAAGGCTGAAGGCTCTTGACCCCATCGGGACAGACGGGCTGGAGGAGGCAGACCTGAGGGACTGGGTGGGAATGTTGATGTGGAGGAGGTCGGACAGGTATGGAGGGGCAAGGTTGTGGATGGCCTTGAATGTATGGAGGAGGATCTTGTAGTCTATGCTGTGTTTAATGGGAAGCCAGTGTAGTTGGCGTAGGACGCAGGGACGTGCACAGGACTTTAGAGGGGCAGGTGCTCAAAGGCTGAAAAGGGCACTGGGCCTGTGCTATTTTTGAGGGGCCTTTTTCGGTGGGAGGGGCCTTTTTATGCTTTTGGGGGGGGTTTGGTGATCAAATATTGAATATTGAACTATGTGATACTAAGCACAACTAAGCACAACAACAGCCTGCTCCTGAACATTGGGACATTGAAGATTTTTGGGTGGGAGGGGCCTTTTTATGCTTTTGGGGGGGGTTTGGTGATCAAATATTGAATATTGAACTATGTGATACTAAGCACAACTAAGCACAACAACAGCCTGCTCCTGAACATTGGTAAAACCAAGGAGCTGATCGTGGATTATAGGAGAGGACAGCAGGAGACACACACACCACTGAGGATAAACGGGGCTACCGGGGACAGGGTGAGCAGCTTTAAGTACCTGGGGGTCCACATCTCAGAGGACCTGACATGGACAACACACATAGACTCAGTCGTAAAGAAGGCGAAGCAGCGCCTCTACCACCTGAGACAGTTAAGGAAGTTCAGAGTATCTGGGAAGATACTCCAGTCCTTCTACTCTGGAGCTGTAGAGAGCATCTTGACTGGAAACATCACTGCCTGGTATGGAAACAGCACGGCACAGGACAAGAAGGCCCTACAGAGAGTGGTGCGCTCAGCCGAGCGTACCACGGGTATTGCACTACCACCCCTGCAGGCAGGGACGTGCACAGGACTTTAGAGGGGCAGGTGCTCAAAGGCTGAAAAGGGCACTACACTTGTGTGTATATATAAACCGAGCGCACGTAGCGCGCATGGGCGATTTTCAAGGGCCCTTTCCGGGCGGGGAGCCCCCTTTTTATGCTTTTTGGGGGTTTTTGGTGATCAAATATTGAATATTGAACTATAATAATCAGTGCAGGAGCTCACTTATCCTTGAAAGACACTTTTATCACTGACTTAAAAGGCCCACACATCTCCATAAATGTTCAGGGGGGAGGGAATAAGTGCTTACCCTACAGACCCCAAGAAGTGCTGTATATTCTGTATTGTTTAATATAAATGCATTTTTTATTCCAATCCCGATTTGTATTTTAGATTCCCAAATCCCATCGGACTTGACTTCTTCGTGTCCCTCAATGAGTGTAATACCAGCATTCAACAGCGGTTTCTATCATCATCATCACCACCCACGCTATGCATAAAATATATAGGTCCGTGGAGAGGCACGCTGAGGAGGCCGTGCAAACTGCAATGGAATATGGGGCATCTCTCTCTTTACCTAATATTTTGATTATATCCTGACATTTTTCAGTTGGAAGGGCAGTCTATATGCGTAACGGTAATTTTTTATTTTTTTTTTTCTTTTTTTTTCAAAAAGGGCACTTTTTTTATTAGGCTCAAAAAGGCAGGTGCTCAGGCACCCCTTGGCCTCTATGTGTGCACGTGCCTGATGTGGGTGAGATAATCTTACTGTTGTTTCTCCTGTCCTCACTGTGAACTAGACAATATATTCTGTTCCCTTGTCCTTTCATCTACTATACGTCAATATTAAATTTTCATTTAATTTCAAACCTTTATTTCAACTTGTAACCTAAGGTCACCCTCATTTACGAAATGTTACGACAATGAGGCATTTACAAAACAAGACACAGTTTAATGATGACAATAGATACATAACAAAACACAATACACATTGATTGATTGAATTGATTGAACACTTTATTAACAGATTGCAGAATGGGTACAATACAGTACGGCTAAATACAAAACAACTGCTAAGAGGATGCAGACCAGAAAAAAGCCTTTCGTCTTGTTTACATCGGGGTCCCACATTTTCAATTAATCGGGACATTTATGACATACAAGATATACAGAACTGTGTAGTAAAAAGAGATCATAAAAAATAAAATATATACATCCGAAGGGGAAGAAACTGTACATTTGGAGGGGGGGGGGGGGGGGGGGGGTGTACATTTACATACAGTAGACTACCATACAACCAAAGTGAAAAATGAAAAATGTAATTCAGCTTAATAAAATTCAGCTTAATAAAATACAAGCACAATAAAACAATAACAATCAACATGTAGAAATGTGCTACACACCAAAGCAGGAGCAGCAGGTGGCAAGGATTTCAGATATTTTTTGTTTGAAGCAATACAAAGAGACCGGAGAGGCCAATTTGAGACGTGTCTGGAGGTCATTCTTCTTTTACTTGCCTCAGTCCGCATGGGCGGTATTTTAAAGCACATCCAGGTGCTGGATCTGAGATTGAGGTAGTTTTTAATTAATTCAAGCTTGGAACTGATGGGTACCATGGAAGTTTACCAAGAACAGCCTTATATATGAAAACATACCAGTGCCACAACCTGCGTGTAGCCAGTGAAGTCCAACCAATTAGTGAGTAAAGTGAACAGTTATTGATTGATTGATTGATTGAACACTTTATTAACAGATTGCAGAATGGGTACAGTACAGTACAGCTCAATACATACAATTGTTAAGGGGATGCAGACCAGAGAAAGACTTTCGTCTTGTTTACATCAGGGTCCCCCATTTTCAATTCATCGTAACATATATGACATACAGATAGACAGTACTGCTACATCTATACATTTATGACATACCAGATTTGCAAATACAGTACTGTTTGTGATACGAAAAGAGTCCAGAAAAGAAGTATATACATTTGACGTAGAAACTGTACATTGGAGGAGGTTGGGTAGGTGGGGGGGGGGGGGGGGGGGGGGGTACTGTACATTGGAGGTGGTTGGGTGGGTGGGGGGGAGGTTGGGTAGGAGTGGGGGGGGGGAGGTTGGGTAGGAGGGGTGGGTGGGGGACACTGTACAACTGTACAAGCAACACTGACAAGACCATACTTGGTCATTTTTACTGTACATTGGAGGGGGTTGTGTTAGGACATTTACAGGGGCCAGTTTCGAATTGCAGTCTCCCGTAGGTGTTTTTTTAGAGTGTTTTTGAACGTGGGTAGTGATTCAGATTCCTTTACAGCTTTGGGTAGTGCGTTCCACATTGATGTGGCATAATTGCGAAACGTGTTTAGTCCCTTGTTTGGGCCGAATCTGGGTTTAACATGATTTGTGGAGCTCCCTCTGGTGTTGTGATCGTGGTATTCACTGACCTTTGGGAAGTATTTTGACATGTACATGGGTACCTTGGTCGTGTAGTGTATCTTGTAGACCAGGCCCATTGCAAGTTGCTGTACTCTGTCGTCTACTCTAAGCCATCCTAGGTTGTCAAAGTGGGCAGGGGTGAGGTGGGTTCTAGGAGTAAGGTCAAGCAGTAGTCTGACCAGTTTGTTTTGAGATGTTTGTAATTTTGTGTGCATGGTAAAGCGGATCGAGTTTGGCTAAGGCAGTACTGTTGAGATCAGAGGTTCTGTGTATGATTGTTAGTAACTGTCTAACTGTACATATGGCTGTTTACACTAGTAACTGTTTACCTGCATATATAACTGTCTCCACCAGTGACTGTTTAGTTGCATATATATCTGTTCCCACTAGAGGGCGCTCTAGGCGGAGCCACCCAGGTACACCACCTTGTGGCGAGTATAAAAGCAAATGTATCCTCCCACTTCCTTCTCTCCCCCTATGTCTCTCAGTGAGAGAAGACCTGTATGTTACTGCTGCTCTTTCCATGTGAATAAAAGAAACCAAGCTAGTTCAGGCTCAAGATAGAAACCATGCCTCTTGACCACATTATTGTCGCCCTATAGCCGAATTCTGTTAACAGGTTATGGGCCCAGATAACGCCGGGGCAAAAATAGTGGAGGTACTGTAGCAAGCTTAGCTGAAGTATAGGCTAGGATAGTGCCGGGAGCACTGTGTGGCTAGACGCTAGGCCAACAAGAGCAAAAGCTAAGCATACCATTAACGAAGAGGATGGAAAACAAGAGAAGAGACAAATGGCCGACATTCAATGGAAAAGCAGAGAACTATGAGCTCTGGGAAGAGCGCATGCTGTGCTGCATGCATGGGGCGGGGCTGAAGGAGACGATCCTGGGGGCCCCCACGGGAGAACTGACGGCGGAAGAGCAAGCCCTGGACGACCAACGGAACGCAAGCGCGTACTGTGAGTTAGCGCCGATGCTCGACGACACCAGCCTGGGGCTGATATTCCGCGACACTAAAGACAGAGGCCGAGAAAGCCTGGCGGTATTGAGAGAGCATTACATCGGGCGAGGAAGACCCAGAGTCGTGGCCCTCTACATAGCACTAACGGGCCTGAGGAAGGGGACCACGAGACCGTGACCAAATACGTCAACAGAGCGGACCAGATCACGACACCATTGAGGAGTGCCGGAGAAGCACCAAGCGATGGGCTAATGATGGCGATGATAATGAGAAGACTACCGGAGCTGTCCAAACCGTTCACACTCCTGGTAACACACGGTTCAACGGACATGACATTAGGACAGTTCAAGGCTAAGTTAAGGAACTTCGAGGCCTCAGAAGACACCCACCCAGCCGCCGCGGAGGAGGGGGAGAGGGTGCTAAAGGGAGAGACGCCAAGGGAGAGAACCAGGACCACGACGGAACTGGCGTGTTGGCGATGCGGAGATAAAGGCCATCGGAGAAGCGAATGCACAAAGACTGTCTGGTGTAGCTTCTGCAAATCCACGGGGCACACAGACAGAGCGTGCATGAAGAAACACAACCAGAGCGCGCGATACGCGCATGGACAAGATGGCGGCTACGGACGAGACGACGGCCATGAACGAGACGGAGGCCACGGACAAAATGGCGGCTACAGGCGAGACGAAGGCCACGGACAAAATGGCGGCTTCGGACGAGACGGAGGCCACAGACAAAATGGCGACTACAAGATAACGACTGTGGACGGGGTGACGGCAGCGGACACGATGATGGCGACGATCGACGTGAGATGAATAGAGACGACGCCCGGAGAATAACGGGACAAGAAGACTGCGCTTTTGGAGCGCGGACCGCCGGACCGGCCCAGCTGCAGCGGGCCCAGAGAAGGGGACTGATCCTGGACATGGGTGCGTCGTCCCATGTTATCAACGACAGGAGTCGGTTCAAGAACTTTGACGACACTTTCCACCCGGAGAGGCACTGCATGGAGCTGGCGGACGGTAGACGCATTTATGGATTGGCACAAGAGAGGGGAGATGCACAGGTATGCCTCACGGACAGCAAAGGGCACGGGCGTACGATGACGCTAAAGAACGCTCTATACGTACCATCGTTCCCACAAGGACTATTCTCTGTAATAGCTGCTACTGCAAGCGGCGCCAAGGTATTCTTCGATAAAGGTAAACATTTTCTTGTAGAACCTGACGGTACCCGGTTTGACATAAAGATGTACCAGAGAATATTTTACCTGAAAACGGAGTGTATTGACAACGACCAGTGTAATGATAATGATGATGTGTGTAGCGGGACGGCCCGTCACGATATTCAGACATGGCACGAGATTATGGGTCATTGTAATTACAAGGATTTACTGAAACTGCAAGTAGTGTCAGAGGGCATGCACATTGAAGGGGAGAAGCGTAGACCTGACAAAAATTTTGCAATGTGCAAACCGGGGAAGTTTACCCAACCGAGATACAGAAATCCCACAGACAAAGTAAGGGTACCACTTGCACTAGTTGACATGGACCTAGCAGGCCCAGTAAGCAACGAGTCCATAGGAGGTTTTAGATATGTACAGTCTTTTACAGACGTGTATACAGGGGCAGTATTTGTTTACTTTATCAAAGCAAAGAGTGACACACTCCAGGCCACAGAGAAATTCCTGGCAGACGTAAGACGTGGTACAGTAAGATGTTTGAGGTCCGACCACGAAACCGAGTTCACAAACAGAGAGTTCCAATCACTGTTCAGAAGGTATAAGATAAGACACGAGACGTCACGTCCATATCCCACACACCAGAGCGGGGTGGCAGAGAGGGAATGGCACACCCTTTTCGAAATGGCTAGGTGTAAGCTAGCAGATAGTAACTTACCAAAGAGCCTGTGGCATTATGCGGTGCAAGAAACCGCTTACATCAGAAACAGGTGCTTTAATAAGCACTTGGGCACCACCCCCCGTATACAGCGCTGACAGAAAATAAGTGTAATCTAGCCAGAATGCACCGATTTGAATCAGTGTGTTATGCGTACCTGCAGGACAGGGGAAAACCCAAGTCCAAGGATGTAAAAGGATTTTTCGTAGGACACGACAGAGGAAGCCCTGCTTTCCTAGTTTATCACCCCGGTAACGGGAGAGTGCAGAAACACATGCTAGTCAAGTTTGTCACGAAGACAACCTGTGAGAGCGAGACACAGACAGAGGAGCCAGAGCTGGACTCCAGAGCAAGGTGTGTAGAAACAGAAACACATCACCCCAGTGTACTCAGTACAGTTGTGCAGACAGACAGTCAGCAACCCCCAGAGGGCGATGCTGAGGAGCACCTGAGGGTAACGTCAAGTACCCCAAGCAGTGGGAGGTATCCCCCAAGGGAACACAAACCCCCAGAATGTCTGCCAGACTATACCAGGAAAGGGAGTGATGAGGAGGACAATACACCTACCCCCGTTGAGTACTACTACAGGGTAGTCAGTGGGGTAAACCCAACCTTTAAGGAGGCCACATTGTCCCCCGAAGAGGGCAGACATACAGTGGGAGGGAAATGGGTGTATTCAACCAAGTTACCAGAGAGCAGACAGACAGTGGGAAGGAAATGGTTGTATTCATTCCAGGAGGGAATACAAAGTATGATTCGTAGAAAACGTATTAAATGCCGAAGGGATAGAATCCAGGTTTGAGAGTCTAACTAGAGACTAGGGCTGTCCCCGACTAAGGATTTGGATGGTCGACTAGGATTGGCCAAAATTTGCCGTTAGTCGACTATTGGTCGACTAAAAAAATAAAAATAAAAAAAGTATAATATATATATATTTTTTTTTATCATTCCATTTGGGCTGTGAGGGGTGCTTAATGTCTGAGGGAGTCGACTGAAGGCTTCTTGTCCTCTTCAAAAGCATGCAATTGGTCCACTGATGGATACATCTTGATATTTGTCTAGTATAGTGTGTTCATTAGATGGGTGAAATCCTCTTTCAGTGCCTCTGTGACTGTTTTCGTAGGCAGTTAGCCTCTGGTATGCGTGCCATTAGCATTAGCCACGCTTCTATGCCTCTTTTCGTTTGAAAAAAATGATACAAAAAAAAAAAAAATAATAATAATAATATTTTTTTTTTTTTTTTTTTTATTATATTCGACAAAGAGGTTGGCCAGTCGACTACGGCCCCTTTCGACCGATTAGTCGACTAATCGATTAATAGGGGTCAGCCCTACTAGAGACCATGTTTGAATACTGAAATGAGTCCTATGTTTGGTCCCATGTTTAAGTACAGAGGTGGATGAGTTACCATGTTTAAAATACTGAAATGGATCTTATGTTTAACCCCATGTTTAATTACAGAGGTGGGTGGTTTACAATGTTTAAGTACAGAGGTGATTCAATGTTTAAATACAAAAGAGGATCTATGTTTAAAATACAGAAGTGGAGGATTTGATCATCGCTCCAGACCACAAAAGAAAGACATAGGCAGATTAAACCATTTTATAGGTATGGACTTCGAACAGTCTGCCAACTGTGTAAAAATATCCCAGAAGAGATATGTGGGAAAAGGTCCTGAGATGTTTTTGACTGAAGTAAGAAATGTATAGATAAACTGTGGGTAGCTTCATTCTGTTGGACAACCTGTACTCGCCCTGACCTATGTTCTGTAGTGAGTAAGGGTGTCATAGTATTTTTGTTGACCCCACAGAGAATCATTGAACTACGTCAAAAATATGTTTTTCATTATCCCAGAGGTACAGCAGACAGACAGCGGTGTTTCAGGAAAGACAACAAAGGTTTAAGGCTTAAAGCCTACAGCGATATTATCAGCCGGTGAAGCTGAGTATATGTTTCTAGCTATGACAATGTGTTTATCTAGACTAGAGCAACTGCTCAAAATGCAGTAGGTAATTGAAATGTATCCTCTATACCGAATATGGTGTTTTTGAAGAATGGGCGTTCTGTCAAAACCGTTTAAAATGATGGACATTGTGTATATATGGAGACGGTTGTTTATGAGGACAACCAGGGGACCATTGTGATTGCTAGGAACCCAATGTGTCAATATAGATGTAAACATGTCATTATAAATAATATCATCTCATCAGGTATGTCATCAGATAAGAACAAATGACACCGGTTGGACGACAGAGTAGTAGATACTATGAGGGAACCTGTTTCAAATTAAAATTGAAGAGATTTGCAAGGGTCATGTTTAATGTGAAGATATTAACTGTCATACCCTATTGATGTTTTCGGAATTATATTATTTCCTTTGTAAAATGTTTTTCCATGATGTCAGCCAGTGTGCTAATACAAACCCAAGTGGGAGTGTTGAGATCAGAGGTTCTGTGTAGGATTGTAAGTAACTGTCTAACTGTACATATGGCTGATTACACTAGTAACTGTTTACCTGCATATATAACTGTCTCCACCAGTGACTGTTTAGTTGCATATATATCTGTTCCCACTAGAGGGCGCTCTAGGCGGAGCCACCCAGGTACACCACCTTGTGGTGAGTATAAAATCAAATGTATCCTCCCACTTCGTTCTCTCCCCTTATGTCTCTCAGTGAGAGAAGACCTGTATGTTACTGCTGCTCTTTCCATGTGAATAAAATAAACCACGCCAGTTCAGGCTCAAGATAGAAACCATGCCTCTTGACCACATTATTGTCGCCCTATAGCCGAATTCTGTTAACAAGTAGGACAAGCAAATCTATAAACTATGTTACCATAGTAGTTGTGACAAAAAAGGGCCATAACCACCTGTTTACGGGAGGCGTAAACGGTGAATTAATTTTTTTTTATTAAAGTATCATATGATGTTTAAAATCTAGGTTCTTGTCCAGCCAGATGCCAAGGTATTTGTACATTTCAATAACCTCAATATAACAACCATCAAGGGTGAAAATTGAGGGGGGAGAGACAGGTGACCTAGTTGGAGCAAATATCATTGCCTTTGTTTGGCTACCAACTACCATTCAATAGCAGTTTTGATTCAATGAGAGTATGCTGCAAGAAGGCAAAATCAGACTGTACATTTGTGACAGCAGCCTCAAGAGCACTAGAATGCATAACTATCATCGGCATATATATGGTACCGGGAGTGAGTTAAATGATCACAGATGTTATTTACATAATAGAAAAAGAAGCTGACCCAAAATTTTACCTTGTGGAACCCCCTTTTCTAAAGTAATTGGATCAGAGACAGAGTCACCAAGCCTTAACACACTGTGTACGATCAAGGAGATAGCTCCTGAACCAAGAAACCACATTTAGACTCAGACCCACCCTCAGGAGAGTATTAAATAATATAATTGAATATAATAATTAAATAATATGTGATGATCGACAGTATCGAAAGCCTTAGTCAGATCGATAAACAAGGCAACACAAAAATACTTGTCATTAACAACCCTGATGTTATCTAGGACTTCTAAGCACGCAGTCACAGTACTATGATTGGTTCTAAAACCAGACTGCATGGTATTTAAGATGGAATGAGCCTTAGTTGGGAAGATACTAAAGACTCCAGAATTTTAGATAGGACACAGAGGTTAGAAATAGGCTGATAATTGTTCATCTCTGAGAGAAGAGGAGAGACGAAAGCTTGTTTTCATATATCAGGCAGGACCTCTTCAGAAATAGTAATATACTAGTCTACTACTATATACTACTACTAGGGTTGAGCATAGGAGCTGCAATTTTTGGAAAATAGGGGTCAATGGAGAGAAAAGACAAAAGTAGGCAGAGTAGAAGAGGGCTCTGAGGAGTTGATACTCAGGCTACGTTTAGATGGAGAGAGTCTGAACAGAAACCGCAAAAGTCACTTTTAATTTTGCATTTAGACTAGCGTTTTGGGATGGAATTCTGCGTGCAGACGACGCTGTAACGACTCGAGACCCACTGTCACACGATTGGCGCATATGTCACATGACGTGCTGTGAAGACCCGCCCTACTCTGCCTCTGATTCGCAGACTGTGGGTGGGGAATGTGATTGGACCAAAGCAGAGTCACTCACAGACAGTGGGTCCAGTACTATTGTTGTGATAGCCGTGGGACAGATTCTTGTGTATTTAAAAGTACTGCCAATGTAGCCTTCAGGTGATCGCCATGGATAGAATCAGACATGCTTTGTTTACGCTTCTAGGCTACTGGCGCATGCCTGTGATGTAAGCAGTACGCGCGATGAGAGTCTTGACAACCCTTTCGTCATCGTTTTATGCGGTTTGACAGTTTAGATGATAGCGCAAAGGTTTATCGTTTCTAGGAATTCCACCCTGGAAGGTGGTCTCACTTTTTTACGGTTCCACCCCGTAAAAACGCTGTTTCCGTATAAACGAAAGGCACATCCGAAAAAATATTTTTGCGGATTCACCTGCTAGCATGTCTGTTCACATATATAGGTGGATCCAAAAAGAACCAACATCTTCTGAGCATGTCTCCTCATGTTTGGAAAGTTCTCCTCCTTGAGAGCAGAGTAGAACTCTAGCAGTGATGCTGAAGTGCTCTTTCAGTAGTGAATCAGACTGCAGGTCAATGAGTTCAAGCTGCAGGTAAAGGGAGAGGAAACCAGCTGAATTTCATCCTCAACCTTTTTGAAATCTTGAAAACGCCTTGAAAATTCATCATGCAGTGCTCCCAACATGGATGAGTACCTGTGCCGGTGATCAGCTGATGGTTTGACTTCTTTCAGGGTTTTCATGTGTTTGAGATTGTTGCTGCCTAGTTGCCTTGAAATTAATTGCAACTTTGTCATGAAGGCTTTCACATGGCTATGCATTTCATGAGCAAAAATGCCCTTGCCCTGCAGTTGTGTGTTCAGTAGGGATGGGTACCGTTCACATTTGAACCGATACAGTACCGGTACCTGTGAATCGATACCGGTACCCAACGGTACCTTTTTTCTGTACTTTAGTCTCAAAAAATGTAATCTACCTACAGTACCTCAGTTGTGAAAAAAGAAATCCAAACTTCAAATAACCACACTTTCGACCGTTTTCGGCTTGCCCCGACTGCTTTGTTGTTGAATAAAGTCAAATCCTAGGTAAGCGTATATTGTGCGTGTAAACGTTGACACGAAAAAAAAAAAAAAATTAAAAAAGAAATATTTCTTTTCTTTTCTTTTTTTCTTTTTTTTATTATCATGTAATCTTTCGCGGGCCGGTCAGAATCATCCCGCCGTACAATGCCCAGGTCTGATCTAAGATCTAGTGTTAACTCAATAAAATAGAATAGTAAATTAGTATTATAATTAGAATTAGTAAAATAAAATAAAATAATGCAATAGTGCATTGCAATAAAATAGTTATCATCGTATTTTTTCGGGAGGCCGGTAAGGAGTGCATTACAGTAGTCGAGTCGGCTTGAGATAAAGGCATGGATTTGGTTTTCAGCGTCCTTTTGATTTATAAATGGCCGTACTTTAGCTATGTTTCTAAGGTGGAAGAATTATGTTTTTGTCAACTTGTTGATTGTGATTTAAAGCTTAGGTCTGAGTCTACCATAACACCAATACTTAACGCTAGGTTATGACTATAACCAAGTTCTGTTAGTTAGAGGTGACGCTTGGCATCACACTGCACTATCTCGCGTACGTGCACGCGTACTGAATAAATTCCACAAATGTACCTCTAATACCAGTATTAGTCTGACCACACCCCTCATCAGCTTACCTTCATAAGCAGGTGTGTGGTCACCTGCTCTCCTCCTTCCCAAGCTTTCACCACAAGGTGAGGTCAAGGGCTGCAGCGGCCGTCTGATGCCAAGCGTCACCTCTAACTAACAGAACTTGGTTATAGTCATAACCTAGCGTTCTGTGCCGTTAGAGGCTCT
Source organism: Notolepis coatsorum (assembly GCF_963971535.1). NCBI lineage: Eukaryota > Metazoa > Chordata > Actinopteri > Aulopiformes > Paralepididae > Notolepis > Notolepis coatsorum. The sequence continues at coordinate 137,778,772 of NC_140165.1, read as the reverse complement.
GCTTGGCATCACACTGCACAATGGGCCTAGGTGGCTGAACAAAGGACCCTAGCCTGGGGCCGGTTTCCATAAACATTGTCAAGTAGCCCCCATAGCACTAACAGACAAGTGGAGCCTGCCAGCAAACACTACTCACCCAACCTGGAACGCACCGCTTCTCACAACAGCGGCATGTCCGACAGTTCAGCTGTGGCCTGACATGTTTCACCCCAACAAACACAGCAAGGAACTGCAGTTGAGAAGCATGCAGCGGCGTGCTCCCAATACGAAAAACCGGTGGAGGGTTTTTAGAATGATCATCATCTTCTAGACACTCCAGTACGAAGACAATATCGCCGTATTTTCTCGAAAAATAGTGAGAGAGAAAATAAAGATATGATGTCAACGTATCCTTGATCCCAAAGCTGTTCCTAATCCAATTTCTTCCATCATGGTGTCAAGTGTGGGGATCTACCGAGGCACTTATTCCTTGTGGTGAAAGCGAGAAGGAGGAGAGCAGGTGACCACACACCTGCTTATGAAGGTAAGCTGATGAGGGGTGTGGTCAGACTAATACTGGTATTAGAGGTACATTTGTGGAATTTATTCAGTACGCGTGCACGTACGCGAGATAGTGCAGTGTGATGCCAAGCAGAGCCTCTAACGGCACAGAACTCACTCAAATACAGTTAGCAGCTGGATAGACTACAGATGGAAATGAGCTTCTGCTAAATCTGGTGCAAACATATTTTCATGTAACAATGATTAATTGTAAAAAAATATATATATATATATATATATATATATATATATATATATATATATATATATATATATATATATATATATATATATATATATATATATATATATATATATATATATGTACCTGCGTTGGTATTAACCCAACTGTACCCTTCTTGATAGAAATGGAGGTCCAGACATCCGCTCCTGTTTTGTGGCAGTTTATTAACAGAAGCAAGACAATGGCTGCTTTGTAAAAACTCTTGCTGTTGCTCAAAAACACTGAATGGTTACAATAACTCAAGGTTTGCATTGGATCTCCAGACTACTGTTACCAGATTGTTCATTGGTATTTGTCAACACCGTCGTCCGTGACCTCGTTCTCTGTATAGCGGCGTAGATGTGTAGCGTGGTCAAGGCTCTTGTTCAATCTTCTTCCTGCATTCTCAATGATCTGATCTTCACATTTCCAGCTTCCTCTTTCAAGGACACACATTTCCATATAAAACATTCCTTTTTAAGATCAGAATAAGCCATAACCTCTTTAAAACAGTTCTTTCTACATAATTATCTTAAAATTTTAATGATTCTTATTAGATTGGGTTTTCCTTATACTACTTTAAAACAAACCATTGCACTTTAAGTCAACGTTATCAGGAATATTTATTAACCTTACTTTGTAAAATACAATTGCCTTGTTTTCATTACAGACTATATATTCTAATAATCTTTCAAATTATAACAGTATTTACTGCAGTTTTACTCTTTTGTTGTTACTAGAAGACATATGAAACTATGCTTTTCTAACTAATCACCTTAAATGATATTAATTCAATCAGTTATATTGATAGACAACATTAAGTAGTTTGCACCAGTTTTCTTGTATTTTAGTAAAATAATCCTGTACAATTGGCTATAACTATTCCATGTTTACTCTCAAACTGTTTCCCAGGTAAAACCTCATTTCAGTAATAATTGTACTTTAGTTTTGTTCAAACAGAATATGAAAAGCTACATTTCTAATATCCAAGTTCTGAGCATTTTCTCCTCCCCTGTATTTACACAGCGGTGTGGCCACCTAACCATGTGACTTGAATGCTATCCCTGTGTTCTGGCCGAACCATTGTTCTTAGCCATCGGGGTGACTCCCATCTGTTCTGGATTCCTTTGAGGCCGGGCTAGGTGTTTAAAGTAAGCAAGACATTCAAATCTGTTTCTATTCTCTTACTTTGGTTGCTTAGTAACTAAGTGTTGTGATATTTTCATCCATTGTCACTGTATTTAAATGAACCCTGTGTTGCTGGCGAGTTCCTGTGGAGACTCCCTGACTCAGCTGTTCTGTGTGGCTCCAGCGATGTCAGGGGTCACAAGTAGATTTACAATAACCATCTAAAATATGCATATTTTGTCCAAAAATATACTACATAGGCTAGGTATAATAGTTGTTCAAATTATACCTATCACCTCCTGGCAGATTTCCCGATTTCATTTTGAATTTTTTTTATAAAAGGCGTGCAGCAGCAGCAGCTGTGAGCAAGCGAGACAGCGAGTGAGAACTCCGCTGAGAGTTGGATCATGTTTTCCGCGCGTGTCATCGATCGGTTTTCACGATCGGCGAAAATAAAGCATTATCCGAATTCACCGATCTCATATTTATACTGAATATCGGCCGATACCGATCGCTGGCCGATCGATCGGGGCATCCCTAGTAGGCCCCATCTGAATTCTTAGAGAAAGAAACTCAGAACAGACAAATATAAAGACAATTTAACAAAAATAACTACCCCCCCCCCCCCTTCCTCTGTCCACTCTATAAAGGTTGTAGCCCATTACAGCTATATCTATTTAGGATTCACTAAAGACCCGGATGCCGTGATCAGTCTAAATAACTAAGACATTGATATGATCTAATTTCTGAGATCTTCTAATATTTAAGTAAATAATTCCTAGTCCTTTCCTATTTTTAAAAGTGAGTGGATTGAGAGGGAAATTTGAATTATGAATGTAGACAGAGGTAGGAGGTTGTAGGGGAATCCTGGTCAGGTTAGATACATTTATAGAGCAATTTGTATAATAAGTGGGCTTTCTAATGGTAATATGTGCTTGGATATGCGAGGGAGTTTGGACCACGGATTCTACATGACTATTCATAGCGATAGTCTGAGCTGTTATTACGCTACTTTGATGTTTAGTAACTACTCCTAGTTCACAATTCACTGGTATATTAACAACATATGTACAAGCAACAGCACGGATTGGACTCACCCCATCCCATGCATGATGCATCGGAGATATTATGACTAGATGTTAGGACTACAGCTTGTTAAACCTTCATAACTCCTGGAAGGGCTCTAGTTCCTAACATCACATCAGATTCTAAAGTCCCCATGTAAAACTTCTCGTTCTCTCTTCATGTAATTTGATTGAAAGGAGGATTTGGCACGTGTCTCGTCTGCTCCACGCAGACAGAGTGACCCTTTGAACCTCCAAATGGTGCATCTTTCAGGTCCACAATCTGGCAGGTGCTTTGATCACGATTCAAGCAACTTGTCAACAAGTGGTGTTTTTTCTCTCCTCAACTTGGCAGAAACCCCGCAACAGATTCCAAGATGAATTTGAGAGAGAATGGTCAGATTCCAATACAGGAAAATGCCATTAATTGTCATACTAAATTGCTCCGTGATATAATTCCATAAAGAAGCAGCAGTGAGAGCATGAAAAAGAAAGGGGGGGAAGAAATAGCTCGCAGGGATTCTGTTCCAGAGTAATTTGTGTTTGCTAGATCTGCCCGTGGTGGAGACCTTGCGTTCAACCTGCCAGTTTTGACGGACAGGCTCAGCCCAACCCTCCCACACAGTGACACGTAGGAAATATGTTTCGGGGAACCACACTTGCTTAGCCTCTTACGCCTAATCATTGTCAATCACTCTGTACGTTTGGCTCGCCGGCTACTAGGAATGGATCCTGCATCGCAGCCCGTCCAATCTGTTTGGCACTCACGCGGGAGGTGCATGCTGTTTTCAAGCCTGTGTGGGAAGGCATCAAGCTGCTTTCATATCAAAAGACCCATTCAGACGTTTACCTCTGATACGATATGCTCTCCCTTCAAGCACACGTCTTGCTTTGACAGTGTCCGGGCCAGAATCAGATTTACCGTCACCGAGAACTGTCACAGTCAGAGAAAGGAGAATTGTCTATCTTACCACACCACAGCTTGTTGTTCAAGAGCTCACATGCGCACGCGTGTATGTGTGTGCACACGCACCCATAGTCACAGACACACACGTGCATGCGTTAACACACTCGCGCACATATGTATAAACACACTCACATCCACCCACCCACACATGTTTTCAAAATTATAATCATCCATCGGCCGGTCCGATAGGAACCCAAAGGGAGCTGGGTCCCGTTCTCTTGCTTATAGTGTCCTCTTAGAATGTTTTTTTGGCAAACATTTTAGAAATAGATCAATCGTTTGCCATCATCTACACTTAAAAAGACGCAGTATATCCATAAAAAGGTACTGTTACATGATGATTGAACACTCCATTGAACAAGGGGGATTTTCGAGGGATGTAAATATTTCATTTCATTTCAACCTTTATTTAAAATCGTAAGCCTCTGAGGTTTCCCTCATTTACAGAAACGACGATTGTACAAAATGTAAAGAGTACATAATACAAACAATATTCACCGAAATTTAAACTAAAAATAAAAAACGTTTCAAATAATTTAAAAAGATCAGCTAAAACAGTTACAGGTAGTCACACAATGGTCAGAAATCATACTGTAGAAGGGTGGATTATCCCTACTTGGTGAGGGTGCAATTCTACTGGCACCGGATAGTAGGCACCCGGCAGAGCTAAGTCCAGCCGGGTCCCCGACTGCAGTGTTGAGGTACTAGGCTTGAGGTTAGCAAAGGTGACATATAGGGCCTTAGGATTTACTGACCTAGGACTGGTGTACTGGTCCTTCCCGCCTCTTAAGGGAAATACTCAGTAACCCCTAATCACCCACGCTCCCCTAGTACGCTCCACACCCCCTCACACCCGGTGGAAGTAGTGGTCGGTGTAATTCTCCCCAAAGCAGTACCATACCTTTCTCTGTGGAGAGACCTGAAATTACCACCTACCCTGCTTGGGGGAATACAGGGTATTAAAATAAGTTATAGACAGTACGACACCATGAAACCACACACACACACAGCGAATCCAATTATTAGTTCGGTTTACTGAAAAATGGGAAAGGAGCAGTCACATAAACATGTTATCACAATTATTGTCAATATTAATTAAATGGTGCACGTTCCCTTTAAGGAGGTGCTGCAGCAGCACAATGCAGAACTGGTACAAACCACGGTTCAACCCCGCGGGTAACCTGGAACGTGTACATACAACGTGGGCCCACACCTGTACTAAGCCGGCACATTAAAGTTACTACCAAAATAAAAGAAGAAAGAAAAGAATAAAGAAAACCCTGTTGGAGTGCCCGGTCGTAGCTTGGGGACGTTGTGGCCGCAAACACAATGGCCCTTTCACTCCCTTGAGAGCCTGAGCAAATAAAAGGCTGTATTCCAGAGACCAGGAGAAAGCACGGGTTGTCCCTTTAATGAACATGCGTGCCTAGCAAAGTTCGCCGCCACGGCGCTAACTAACAATGTCAAGTTCACGTTACACAGTCTAGCCGTGGCTGGCTTTAGCACGCATGTATCATGCAGTCGGTGCTTCTCCGGCGATAAAAGGGGTCTCTGTAGACCGTCACCTGGTTCACCCCGGCCGGGATGATGCGGGTAGTCAGTAGGTGGTCTGCTGGTCTGCTGGAAGCGTCCAGTAGAAGCCTTGGGTTGAATCGTCCTCCTTTCACGGTTAGCTTGGGGCACGCGACGAGCTGAGCTAACAGGCTAACTCACGGTGAACGTTACCTAATAGCCAGTGCGGCTACCTGAGCTCACGACCTAGACTTCTAATTCGCAGAGTCTCCGTCGTCCTCTCACGTTGGTCGGTTGACCGTTCTCTTCACTGGCACGACGTCTCAATACTATACACTTTACACTATACACTTATATACTATACACAGCGTTACACTTAGTCACTGGGCCACTTTATTAGCCGTTAGCTGGATGCTCGCGGGAGCTCGCTATCGCACAACTGCTCTCGTAGACGGTCAGCGCAGAGAGAGAGCGTGTTCCTCTCTTCTTCGTGCCTTCCACAGTACACCGGACGCCGTTCTTCTGACCACCAGTCTGACTATCCCGCAGCACCCCCTAGTGTTCGTCCTGCCAAGGGAACATATCGGAAAGTCCTGTTGAATGTCTGTATTGATTGTGATATCTGTTCACAGACACATTCATGTGTCTACATTTCCCCCCGCTTTAAACTTGCCAAGTCCCCAGGCAAGTTACACAACCCTAACGTATAGCAGAGTTAGTAAAATATACATCGCATACGCTTAAACAGTCATTAGACACACATTCACACTGTCAACACCGACTCCAACTTTATTTGGAGCCCGACACTCGCTTGGCTAAGGCATGCAAACACTGTTCACAGAACACACTTCTCAGCACATAGTCGTGACGATACCTGGCGGGCAAACGACCCCTAGTACTCCTCTGTGGCCGAAGTGGTCTGACCTCTCCCCCTTAAGACCCCGTGTCTGAATCGTCCGTTCCCACCGACAAGTTGTCGGCAGCGGCCTCGTCCTCTTGGACTACAGGCCGTTTGCCTGGATCGGCTTCCCCTCCCCCGTCTGTTCCGTCCCCACCCTGTGAGTCCGAACCCACCCCCTCCCCAGTGTCGGGCATGACCCCGGTAACCACACGAGGGGCCCTAGGCGGAGTGCACACTCTGGGAAACAGGTCCCGAGGGAGATAAACGCTGTGTCCCTCGTCAGACTCGGAAGAGCTCTGTGAATGTTCATAAATTCTCTGGGGGGCCCGCGCACGCCCTTCCCCGCCGGAACTGGGAAAGGTGCAAGGCTTAAGTTGGTCCCAATGGATGGTCTTTTCCAGACCCCCCCCTTCTGGCCTGACGGTGAAGACAGGCATCCCTTCTTGGTTCTGTGTAACCACCAGATAAGGGATAGGTTCCCACTTGTCTTGGATCTTATTCCGACCTCTGGGTCGATGGTTCCTCAACAGAACCCGGTCTCCAGACCTTACAAGCGCGCCTCTGGACTTTCTGTCGTAGATCCGTTTGAGTCTGTGAGACGCATGTTTAGCCGTGGCTCCCACGGCTTCTGCAGCGGCCTTCAGCCGCTCGTGGTGCCCCTGGACCCATTCGTCCAAGTTCTCCACGTCCAAACGCTCCCATTGTCCATATAACTTGCGTAGGCATGGGTTTACTTCTTGCAACAGTGCTTTGGTAGGTGGGGTCCCGCTGGCCACTGCCCGCCGTACTGGCCCCAGTTCGGGATCTTCTGCTTGGAGTTGCCGTAACTCGTCCCAGCTATATCCGCTGTTTCCCTTCTGGGCCATTATTTGCCTTGCGAAGACCGCCGGAACCCCCGACGGATCAGTCCGCTCCTCGGGGCCCAGGCGAGCATGGACTTCTTCCGCCAGGATCACTAGGAAGCCCTGCCTCGGGCCCACCTCGTCCGTCTGCCTTGCGACGATCGCTGGGACGTCCGGCGGGTCGTCCGTTTCTCGGGGACCAGCCGAGTACGGACCTCTTCTGCTGTGATCGCTAGAAAGTCTTTTTACGTGTCCACTACTTCCGGTTCTTGTCTCATCGGAATGCGTGACAAGGCATCTGCATTTTGGTTGAGTCGGCCGGGTTTGTAATGTACTACAAAGTCATATTCGGCTAACTGCGTGACCCAGCGCTGCTCCACCGCCCCCAGGTTGGCTGTGTCCAGGTGCCGCAAAGGGTTGTGGTCGGTGACCACGGTGAATTGGGAGTAGAGCAGGAGGTCCCGGAATTTCTCTGTGATCGCCCACTTCAGGGCTAGAAGCTCCAGCTTGAACACGCTGTAGTTTCGGTCATTCCTTTCGGACTCTCGTAGGCCCCGACTCGCGAAAAAGCGATGACACGCTCCACGCCTTCCTGTTTCTGACTCAGCACGGCCCCCAACCCCAGGTAGCTTCCGTCTGTGGTTACCACGAAGGGGAGTCAGAGATCCGGGTACGCTAACACGGGTGGCGCCATTAGACACCCCCATAAATGATCGAAGGCCTCCTGGCACCCCGGAGTCCACTGGAAGGGCTCGGGCCGGCCCTTGGCGAACCCTTTCTTTTCTTTCCCTATAAGGGCATGTAGTGGTTGTGCTACCTGGGCGAAGTGGGGTACGAACCGCCGGTAGTAGGACATGAATCCGATCACTTGTCTTGTCTCACCTCAGGGGCGACAGTGGCTCGGGGGGTAGAGCAGTCGTCTGGCAATCCGGAGGTTCCCTGTTTGATTCCCGCTCCTCCCTGGCAGCGTGTCGATGTGTCCTTGAGCAAGACACTTAACCCCTAATTGCTCCCGATGAGCAGGTTGGCACCTTGCATGGTTGCCTCCGCCGTCGGTGTGTGAATGTGTGAGTGAATGGGTAAAAATGTGAGTAACAAATTGTAAAGCGCTTTGGATAAAAGCGCTATATAAAAAAGCAGCCATTTACCATTTACCTCTTTCGCAGAACGTGGTGCCGGCCAGTCTTCCAGGGCCCTTACTTTGTCGGTGGTCGACTTGAACCCCGGCCGCAGAAACGATGTGTCCCAGAAACTTTACCTCCGCCTTGAAGAGGAAACATTTCCGGGGCTAGAGCTTGAGGCCGTGTTCGCGGAGGCGTCCGAACACCAGGTCTAGCTTCTGACAGTGGCTCTCGAAGTCGCGTAGAGAACACCAACACGTCATCCAGATAGACCAACAGAACGTCGAAGGCCAGGTCTCCTAGCGGTCATCAACCGCTGGAACGTCGCCGGCGCATTACACAGCCCAAATGGCATGCGGGTCCACTGGTAGAGGCGAAGGGCGTAGTGACGGCAGTCTTCTCCTGATCTTCCTCCTTCACTGCCACTTGGAAGTAGCCGGCCGAGAGGTAGAGTGACGAGAAGACCTTAGCCTGTCCGAGGGCGTCTAGGGATTCCTCTATTCGGGGTAGAGGGTAAGCATCTTGGTGCGTCGCATTGTTCAGTCGACGGTAGTCACAACAGAACCACACGGAGCCATCCTTTTTGATCACTATCAACGCCGGTGATGCCCATGGGCTACAGCTCTCCACTGGAACGCCCTGAGCCACCAGATCTTGCACGTGTTGTTTCACCTCTTGGAAGATGTGGGGAGGTATCCTACAGTGCCTCTGTTTGATGGGGGGGTGCATCTCCAGTGGGGATGTAGTGGGTGATCGTGGTAGTGTAACCATAATCTCCGTCATCTACGGAGAACACAGCCTTGTGTTTCTCCAAATCCTTACTTTTCCATTGAACTCTGCTATTGGAAAGAGGAGATTTGGCCCGATAAATGACCTCCACAATAAGGTCATTTATAGGCCTGATATTCTATATTCTATAATCATATTTAAAATCGCATGTGTCCCGAATTCAGTGGCAGAATTCAGTACTGTATCTACAAAACGTTCTGTTTAATCATCTTCCCTTTATTAATTTGCTTAGAATATTTCTGACACTGGGAATACATTCCCTGAGATCCATAGATCTCCCTAGATACCAAGAAAATGCAAATGGACCTTGTAGAAGTGGAGCAATCTTCCATTTACTTAGGTATGTATTTTTTGGCGGATTTTCTGAAAATAGGGCTAGGGCTCAAGAGGTTAATCAACTCCACATATAAAGAAATCATTAGATATAGTTTGGCGAGAGGACATCCAGAATTAGACCCTGAGTTTGACTGGATGATATCTGGACTAATGTCACATTGGCTTCCCGTAACCCTAATTTATATGCACATGTTTTGGGAATGCCCACTAGTGGCTCGCTTTTGGAAATCTATAACAACTAAACTTTCAAACATATTGTGGCAGATATCACCCCCCATGGATATCACATGGATATGTGAAGGAAGAAAGGTACTACTACCATGGGAGGAGTAGGAGCAATTAGGTAGCTGATTAGTACTGATAGAAACACACCTGGGCATCATTAGATCACCCACATCCCACACGCACACACCCCAGACACACACACTACAAATACACTAGGACAGAGAGAGTTGAGTTGAGTGGAGGTGAGGTAGGAGTTGTGGTATTGAGAGAGAGATTGTTGTGTATGGAGTTTTGCGAGGTGAGAGGTAGTGAGAGGAGAGGTGAAGGCGAGAAGGTGTTCATTGTGTACTGGACCCTAGACTGGCTGAGAGACCCCCTTGTGTACTGACCCTGGACCGGACGACTACTCGACTACTAGTATTGAACAATCCTTTTTCTGTACAAGAGCCTGTTTAGTGTTTTGGACATCGG
>NC_140165.1:137756153-137761153 GCF_963971535.1 Notolepis coatsorum | reverse complement strand
ATCCAAAGATGACTTCTGCAACTAAACAGAACTTTACCCATACACAGTCAATCAGGGCGAATACACTCCTGTGATAGCAATGATAGACTTGCGGATGGTTTGCCCTGTTGAAACAAGGCTTTGGGATTCTCTCTTATCATACTGAGGCAGGATTCGATGTCATCGTAGCGTTGGATCTGGCTCAGCCGCCTTCAAGCTTGTGAGTGTAGAAAACAAGCCGACACTCACAGACACAACAGCTGCTGTACAGTCAGTATACTGCCGTGTTCTGTGGCGCACAGGGACGGCGAGGGGGGAGATGGAAGAATAAAGAAGATGGAAGGGAGAGAGAGAGAGAGAGAGAGAGAGAGAGAGAGAGAGAGAGAGAGAGAGATGCCTCCCTCAGAGCTGTATCTGTGCACAGAGCCGTCACAGGGGTGTTACGAGGCCTTGGTCGTTGACATGCATGTGCACGAATCATGGACATAGCTGAAGCAGCTGCCTTTTGGACCAGGCCTTAATTCCTTCTTCCGCTCAAAACTCTGATCAATATGTTTATTCAAATATAAATAGTGTCAGTATAAAAATCGAATAATTCATTATCAGATCTCCTCTCCATATCTGAGGATCTCCGAACAATCAGAGAAAACAAAAGAGAGAGAGAGAGAGAGAGAGAGAGAGAGAGAGAGAGAGAGAGAGAGAGAGAGAGAGAGAGAGAGAGAGAGAGAGAGAGAGAGAGAGAGACGCAAGAGCATCTAGTTATGAATCTTGGGTTTTTTGATGAATGAACTTGTGAACATTTGCTTTAGCTAGCTACAGTAGTTTGCGTTAGTTAACACTGGGATAGGAGAGAACGAAAACACACTCACCTTCACATTTAGCAGCGATGATTCATTTGATGGCTGGTTTGAATTTGCTGTGTCCACTCTATGCTAGTGTTACAAGTTGAAAGAATATTCTGTGTTTTTATTGTTTCTTTTTCATTTTGCCCTAAATTGAGTGAAGGCCTTGCTGAGAATATTGAAACTGAACCTTTATTGCTTTCAGCATAGGCGGCTGGACTATGTAATTGGATTAATTGAGGAGGGGTCACAGGCTTTTTGTGTGTGTGTGGTATTGGCTACTGTGCTTTTGTGCTTAACCCTCGCCCCTCATTCTTCTGTCTCTCTGATGACATCATGGGCGTGGGTTTGGAGATAAAACCAGGAAGGAAACATGGAATGTGAGACTGGTTCCTATTGCCCAGCTGGCCACGCTGTCATCCATGCTAGCTACTAATGTGAAACTTGTATTATAAGTTGATACATCTAGCGATCGATGCATGGAAATGTCTCAGTTATAATAATATAGTGTAAGCTTGTGTAAGTGTTTGGCTGAAAAAAATATGTGGGCAAACCATTGAGGTGGAAAAAGATAAAGTTAACTGACTTGGAAGATGTGAGGCGGGGAAGATGTGAGGCGTTAATAGGGTTGCGTTCTCAATGATGGCAAAGCTGCAGGGATGCTGTTAAGCCATTTTCAATACTTAATTGAAAATGTTTGCTGGAAAATCATACCAAACTAATTACAACGATATACAACCGTTTTAAAGTGTTAAAAGTGGCGTGCCTAAGTGAGGCCTACCATAGTTGCTAAATAAAACACACCCACACTCTGTTCCAGGTCACTATATGAGATTTCAGACTCAGATTGTGATAATTTTCCCCCATGTAGTTTGGATGCAGTTGAACTATTTTTCAACATAATTTTAGTTTGACAAACGACATATTTTTATTAAAAAAAAGTGTACAACTTTTTGACGTAAACTACAGCTTTAGTGTCGTTTCCCCAACACTGAGCACCAGACAAATGCACAACCGACCAACGAGCCAAACTCAACACAGTATGAACACCAGAGCGGGGGACACCAAACACACACAATGGATACTGCATTGATGATGGGTGGAAAATGCTTTGGAGCATTGAAAAATATCGCTCATAGCAGACGAAGCCCAAAAGGTTTCTACATGGGTCCATGAGTTCCTCAGCCTCTGGATTTGAAGCCCCTTGTACAACATACTGTAGATGACACTGTAAAACAGATTCCTGAGTTCTATCTTTTTCATGTGGTTTCCTGTCCAATTGTTCCCTCCATTATGAATTCACAAAGACATGCTTTCTGCAAGGGCTAAGTTAGTAAGCTACAGTACTGGTAGCTAAGGTATCTGGCTACTAGCACCAGTAACGTGACCAGTAGGCTGCATTCCACCCTCATCGATGTGTAGCCAATCGCTACAGGTGGCAGATGGACAAAAAGGTTGATGCACGCTGCGCAGTAGTCCGGCATAGAATTGTAATCAGTGGGTGGTTTTAATGATTTAGCTAATAATATCAATTTTCATATCATAACCTGCTGTAAAAATACATACAGTTGTGTCACGTATAGCCAAGCAGTTAAAAGGCAGCGATAACAACGATCGACTTTATGAATGCAAGTGATGATGGAAACAAAAAAAGAAAATCAATTATTTTAATATTATAAAAAAATTAAATAGAATGACAGCAAGGGCGCAGGGCCCTTTAGAGGTGCGGGGGCCCTTTGGAGGCGTGGAGGCCCTGTGCCACGGCGTGCTTCGCAGCGGCTCCTTCAGGTCTCAAGATCTCTCATTACTCCTGGGTGCTCCCTCAAGCTGAGCGCAAACGGATTACACTCCACAAAGAAAGGAATAATCACCCCATTCTCCTTCTCCCTCACACACACATGCAAACCCACACACATGTACACATACACCCACGTACACACACAAACACAAAGTCTGTTGTTTTGCCATGCACACACCAATGTACACACACACACACACACTCTCTGAGCCAAGCTTTGTGTGGCTGTGAGTCGCAAAGTGTGGCGCTCCTCCGCTCTCCGCATGCCAGGGGACTCGTCAATTATCTCCCCAAACGCACCCAGTCCTCGAGGGGGGAAGAGACAGGGAGGGAGACGTCCCTGTTTGTCAGAAAACCTAGAGTTTTGCAACAGTCGATGTGACAGTACATTCACACTTTAATTCTAGGCTAGCAGATGTAGTTTTTTTCTCTCTCTTTCCCTTTCCTTCTCTTTCCTCTTCTCTTTCTCTTTTTCTCTCTCTCTCTCTCTCTCTCTCTCTCTCTCTCTCTCTCGTCTCTTCTCTCTCTTCTCGCTCTCTCTCTCTCTCTCTCTCTCTCCTCTCGTCTCTCTCTCTCTCTCTCTCGTTCTCTCTCTCTCTTCTCTCTCTCTCCTCTCTCCTCTTTCTCTCTTCTCTCTCTTCTTCTCTATATCTCTTTCTCTCCATGTCGTTTTCATTCCAATTTTGAGAAGGAGGAACTCCTAGAGGCTTTAGTCAATCTGTGTGTTTTTTGGTGTTTTTCTGCAGGTTTTGTGTAGCTTACGTGTTTTGTGCAGGTGTGTGTGTGATTGGATTAAAAGTTTGATTGTATGCTTTCAGTTTGATCTTTTCTTCCTCTAATGCAGGCAAGGTGTTACTCCCTAAAGAGTTTTTTTCCCTTTGCAAATTTAAGAAATGTTTGCAAGAGGGGGAAAAAAACAGACAATAACAAACAAAAAGAAAAACAACATGTTTTTTATTAAATTCATGTAATTAAATTGTGCAGTGATTAGCATTTTCTCTTTTCGAGCACAAGGCATACAAGCCTAACATACTTGTGTGTTAATATCGACAATCACACAAACACTTTAGTTCTTCATTCAAAAAGGACATGGGGTAGAAAGAGAAGAATTGATAGAAATTTATATATACTGTATATATATAAATGAATATATTAATATATACATTTGTATATACAGTAATATATATAATATATACTGTATATACAAATATTTCAATAACTTTGTGACCTTTTTCTTTTTACATAATATACCATTCAAATTAAATGTTCAAAGTCTTTGAAAGGCCCTAAGAAGAACATTGCTATTTTTCCCCCTCTCAGGCATTATCAGATCGCATCACCTGGGAATATAGATTGAAACGATAAAAACAAACTTCCCGTTCGTGTTTGTCTCGCTGGGAGAGGTCTATCGGTGAGTGAACGGCTCGGAGGCCACTGTGAGAGAATAATCCTCCCCCCCCCCTCAAACAATCCCCCCAGCCATGTTTCAAACCCCCCCCCCCCCCCCCCACCATCCCATCACCACCCCCCATCCATTCACATTTTGTCTCTCACCTTCAACCCTCCCAAAACCATGTCCCCTCCCGCTCCTCCTAACAACTCAACCCCCCCCCCCCCCCCCATCCAATCCAATTGTCTCTCCCACCTAGACACACCCATTTTCTAGGACCTATATAGAACAGCATTTCCCCCTATCTTGAGGAGCCCGTTGTTAGGAGACCCCCCCGGTCAAGTCTCTCCAGCCCAATTCTCCTGGGTTGTAAGCTTAATAAACCTTATCAACTGCGTCTACCTTTGTCTGAGTAAATCCTGACTCACATCCACATTCACCCACCACCACTTTCTACCTGGTTAAATTAAAGAGAATATGAATAATAGATGGGATGGAATGACACTTCCCGTCACCCGGGGTAATGAAACACTGACTCCCTGCTCTCTCTCTCTCTCTCTCTCTCCCGTTACTCCTCTGACTCAATTAGAGTGCTAATAAAGATGACACTTTGACAGCTAACTAGACCCACAGAGGGCGGGGACATATACACACGCGGATAAATGAGAGAGATGGAGGGAGAGAAAGACGCAGAATATGGAGGAGGAGAAAATGTGAGATCCTAACGCCTTCACGGCTGGGCCAAAACCACAAACATGCTGCTGTTACACACACTACATGGCTTAGAGAGAGAGAGAGAGAGAGAGATTTTTAACACACCTTTATTGTTGTGATCTATACACAAAATGCACATAAAAAATAGTAAGTTAAAACTGATAAATTATACAATTTGACTTTACTACATCTGACCCAATGAGTTTCCTCCTCCACAACCCTACATTAGGCAGCTCTTTAAGCACAGGGTGATTGTTTCATTAGCAGGTAGTATTGG
>NC_140165.1:137711762-137755953 GCF_963971535.1 Notolepis coatsorum | reverse complement strand
GAGAGGGTGTGGTCCCGCCTGGAACAGGGAAGCCATTTATTTCGGGAGCATCTCTGCAGACTGACTCATGTGTTGACTGGAAAGTTGGCCCTGTGCTGCCTGGGCTGAGACTTTGCCAGCCCTGTGGGCTATCAGACCCTGACCTGCCCCCTCCCCCCTCTACACCTCTGCCCACCACAACTCCAAATGTACCAATAGCCGTTCACCCACACACCCACCCATCCACCCACCATAACCGGCTCTCATCACCAGATTATTTTTGCCCTTGTGTCTGCCCCATTGTCCACCACCCAGGCACAACTAGTAGAGTGGCCATTGTTGGTCGGCCACCTTGAGTTGGTACTGTAAGAATGGACATCTGCTGCTCTATTGTGACGGGCATGTACAGTAAGAGTATGCGTGGCAATGGGAAGGTTTGAGCGCTGAGCAGTCGCAAGATCTTTTTCTTGGTTTGTGAACATGTCGTATAAAATAGAGATACTGAGAGCGAGAGGTGGATAGACTGACAGACAGAAATAGGCAGGCAGGCAGACAGAAATAAGCAGACATACAGATGGAGAGTCACAGACAGACAGACAGAAATAGACAGTAGTACAGAGAGTATGCA
Organism: Notolepis coatsorum; assembly: GCF_963971535.1. Lineage (NCBI taxonomy): Eukaryota > Metazoa > Chordata > Actinopteri > Aulopiformes > Paralepididae > Notolepis > Notolepis coatsorum. Next base: position 137,755,346 of record NC_140165.1, on the reverse strand, counting down.
GCAGGTGGAATTGAATAATAATGTATTAACTGAATGAATGCATTGCCTATATTGCTGTAGGGTGACATAGTCCTATGCCTGGCCATTCATAGATCTACAGATACAAAAACTCTGCCAATCAGAGCAAAAAATTATTCAGTTACATCAATCATGCAGAAATATACACAACGTGCAAAGTGGCACCAGAGGAGACGTTGTACCACAGTAGGTCTGCGGTTATTGAAATATTTTGTACAGTGCTTTTACAAAGAAAAAAGAAAGATACCTATAAAGTGAAAAGATCCTTATATTTCCAATAAAAACAGTGAGATATTGGAAACCCCTTCCTAATGTGGCAGAGCGCATGCTTTATATCATGCATCTACATGTCATAACACAAGTGAATTAAATGGTATAGGATTCATAAAATTATAACGGCTTTCACCTGGATTCACCTGTCTGGTCCATTTCAAAGAGAGAGAGCAGATGTTTGTATAATATCCTGTACTCTCAAGTGTATTTCTGTGGGCTAAGAATGTACTGATTGAAAGTGTTTATTTCTGTCTGTGAAGGAGGCTGCAGTAGAACTAGCAGCGTGTGTGCGACCCCGCACGTGTTTGAGCGCGTGGGAAAAGTAGCGAGAGGCTCTAACTTAAAGACTCAAACCAACAGTATAGAGAACATTCTACACAGCTGGAGAGCTCCAGATGGCATGGCCAGTCAATAAACGAGAGGATGAGGGCCCATAAAAAGCACTCGCCACCATAAAAAAAAAAGAAGAGGCCAGCTCCTAACAGGACTCCTATTTATCAGCCTGGGCCTTGAATGTAGAGTGTCTCTTTTATATGTTCTGGATCTAATTTATTCTTCCTCTATATAATGTTATTGGAGGACGGAGACTTGGGTTTTTGGCCGCGAACATTTTCCTTCACGTAAATCTTATATATGCTATACACATATTTCTAAATATGACATACTGTATGTAAAGACTGAAATGTAATAGTTGTGTTACAGTCAATGTTAACGTCTGTATCTTGTGTAATTTATCAGGGGTTGTTGGCTTATAAAATCAGTCCCACCCCGTATGCTACAAGATGACGCCTTGAGTTGCTTCAACACTTAGCCTCTAGTAACTGCTCTTTCTGCCCCGACAAATCTCATATGTACATTGAAACTTAAAAAAACAGTCAGAATGCTGAGTGGCTCAAACACATTGACCCACACTGTGGAAGCTCTAGCGGTCAACAAAGGCTCTGGAAAAATTAGGGTGCCCCCACTCCCGCACCCCCTCCCCCCGCCCCCCTCTCACTATGGTCCCCTCGCGGCTGTGGAGATGTCTGTGGGTTCCGTGCTACAGCGTGGCGCTTTGACATTCCCTCCACACCCACACTGGCAGCCCATGTGCCAATTAGTGGCCTTCTCCATGGGAGGGTGTACAGGGGGGTTGGAGAGCAGGATGGAGAGAGAGAGAGAGAGAGAGAGAGAGAGAGAGAGAGAGAGGAGAGAGAGAGAGAGAGAGAGAGAGAGAGAGAGAGAGAGAGAGAGAGAGAGAGAGAGACAGAGACAGAGACAGAACGGGGGAGCAGAATGGAGAAAGAGACAGAGAGACAGACAGAGAGGGAGGGCAGGATGGATAAAGAGACAGGGGGGATAGAGACAGAGTGGGAGAGAGCGGCAGAGATGGAGAAAGAGACAGAGAGAGTATGTGGATATGTACATATCTGTATACATATACAGTATATGTATGTGTGTGTATGTGCGTGTGTGTGTTTGTGTGCTTGCTTATGTGTATGTGTGTATGTGTAACAAGGCCCCAGACCTCAGACATTCCTTTCACTGCGACCTAGGGTACAATTAACGGGACGTCCCTCCCCTGCCTCCCCTCCTTGGTGGACCACATCAACGGAAGTCCCGCCCAGCTGGAGGCTCTAATGACGGGGGGAGGCGAGGTCGCGACCCTGGTGTGCCACCTCACCACCACACCCTTCCTGTTTGGGTCCAGTGAGGGGCTACGCCAGGGGATAGAGAGAGAGAGAGAGAGAGAGAGAGAGAGAGAGAGAGAGAGAGAGAGAGAGAGAGAGAGAGAGAGAGAGAGAGAGAGAGACAGACAGACAGACAGACAGACAGACAGACAGACAGACAGACAGACAGACAGACAGACAGACAGACAGACAGACAGACAGACAGACAGACAGACAGACAGACAGACAGACAGACAGACAGACAGACAGACAGACAGACAGACAGACAGACAGACAGACAGACAGACAGACAGACAGACAGACAGACAGACAGACAGACAGACAGACAGACAGACAGACAGACAGACAGTGTTTTGGAGAGTGTAGGATACTATTATTGTATAGAGAATGATATTCATTTAGGTGCTTTCCCACTCCTTGACCTCTTTGACCTATCATTTAACAACAAAGGAAGGCAGGCCTAGATGCTTTGTGGAAAATATATATTTCTTCCAACATGGCTGCCTGTAACCATTATCACTTTTGAAAGAAAATGCATTACCTCAATGCAGTGGTAGAGTAGGTAACACATTGGAAAAGCAAGTCCACTGTGACTTGCTTACAAGATCCAGTAATAAAACACTAATTTATTACATTTGTGTTAATGTATTTCTCATATATCAACACATACCACTGTTTTACACATACAGTAGCAGCTATTGTCTCCCCCAACATGGAGGAAAAGGCATTCTAAATTAGAATTCTGTACAAAGCCTCTATATATTTGTTCAACTTCACCCGTTTAGTAATCATATACCTTTTGATGGACACTTATATCCAAAAGTATTAGTGCCATGAGTGCACACATTTTTTGTATGGCTGGCCCAGTAAGAATCTAGCATTAACCCTGTACATAGGCAACACATAGCATCATCCTACAGTGAGATATTTATGATTTTATGATACCTACAGTACTCTAACAACATTATTGCTAGGCATGCAAATCTCACTGTCAAAGATTATTCAACTTGTTGGGAATGTTAACTCATTGACCGCCACACTGTTTTCCCATCTCTACTCAATGGCGCCTGTAACTGAGGGGTACAATTCCCTGACTGTATTGATAAGTATGGTATCATTAAACCACTACCGCTTTATGTACTTTAATTACTGGCCATACAGTACACGATATCTAAGTATGATGAACACTTTCCCACATATGAAATCAGGTCCACACAAAGGTATAAGTCAAATATTTAATATATAGCAAAAGGTACATATAATAATTACTTATTACATTTATGATTTGAATTGAATGCTCTTGTAAGGCAAATGAGTACTCGTAGGCAAATCAACACTGAATGTCCAATCTCTGGTTACACAGGAAGCAAGTATACAACCTGGCTCTTAGGGGATTATATCTATGGTCACTTAATGATTATAGCTGGATAATATACTGAAGGGGTCCTCGCCCCGGTTGTAAGCCAGTAGGGGGGGTAGGAGAGCCGTCGGCTGTATCCCGTCTGGTCAACGATTTCTAGGGAGAGTTCAGGTACAGAACACAGTGCCCGTAGAACCTTGATCCACAGATGAATACACTTGGGCTCTCTTGTAGACGATAGCTGTAGCTGTAGCTGTAGGTCCACAACGGAGAAGAAGCGAGGCGACCTCAGTCTGGTCTGAGCGCCGTCTCACCTTGGCTCCTCTCGGGGTAAATCCAACACTCACCGGTGTTGGCGATTATCCGCTCCACAAATCAAAGCACCAAAGCAAATAGATATTCCATGCCGTATAGGGCTCAGCAGTCGTCGGGGTAGGTAATCCAATGTGCAGGTCCACTCGTCCTCGCCCAGAACTCCTCGGATGAAAGCACCACGCGTGGTCTGCCCAACCTGGTTAAGACTCTAGATAACGCGAGGAAACGATGGGGGTGCTGCTCACTTTAGAACTCTAACCGTACGATGCACCATACATAATAGACTATTATTACTTAATAGAAATACGGTGCCAAACTCTGGCAATTCAGCTATTAATTCGCACGAGGTCTCACTGCTATTCTAAGGCCAAACAGGCCGTACTACACCGCACGCGGTATCGTGGGGTGAGGCTTCACGTCTTGTTACTTAGTTGGGTAGAAGGGTAAAGGACTAAGAGGAATTCTACATTTCTTGCGCCATATTTATATGCACAGTGGACAAGTAGTGCCGCTCTGCTTTCGGTAGCCGTATTCCTGCGCGGAGCTGAGGCTAGTAAGGGCATGTCTCGTCGGTACCTTTGAACTTGAACGCCAGGGGCTTGTCCCTGGCGCCTGGTCCTTTTGTCCAATAAGAGAATGAACTATTATGGGCTGTAGTAGAATAAAGGGATATTCAGTGTATATGTACAAGGAATATACAAGGGATATCAAACGATATACAAATACTATTAAATATATATCCATAAATAAATATATATATTCGGTTTAATCTGATCCTTCACAACAGCGCCAGTGTTATTGGCCATTTTAGCGATGTTTGCGGACCATCGTGTGTTCTGTATTATAGCTATGGAGACAATAGTATGGCTCACTTGACAGGCATTTTTCATAGTCCAACACTGACTAACCAGTTCATCTCTACATTAGTGTGTGTGCTATTCAATGCTAAACATTGCCCCTTTCCAAAATAATCCAGTATTTGTTTATAGATCGTGAGATATGATGCGTTATTATGCATTATGCCCAAATTGTTCGTGTTGCTCCCCTGAAACCCCAAATATTTCCAAATCAAAGGTATATACCATGTACATTATGTGTCTTCACAAAATCATCAAGGGGGGGGGGGGGGGGGGGTCGCCTTACCCCGAAATTGTGATCGTTACCAAAAGGGTGTTTTAGGTCCGGTAAAATACGACACTGTGATTGGTACAAAAGCATGTTTTAGGTAAAAAAAAATACCAGCAGGTTACCTAAAATAGACCTCAGTCAGAAGGTACTCCAAAATGAATAAATCCCAGTCGTCCCATGGCGATCGCAATTACTGGTGTATATTTGGCATGGCTATCATACGGGAAAGAATAGGTCTGAGGCACCAAATCTTCGAACGATTGCTATGTCCTGATCCACTCCGAGGCGGAAGCACCCGGAGGTAACTCAGTACTGGAAGACAACTGATATCCCCAGTTCCAAAGGTAGGTGATACTGCCACCTGGCGGGATTCGATGGTCATTGCAATTCCAACGTAGGCAGCTGCGCCAGGGAGACATAGGCATCTCTGAGTGAGTATTTAGAACGGGGATCAAAGGGAAAATATCAAAGGCGTTCAAGCGTTGGCGACAAAACACGAGTATACTCGTTTTTGGCGCCCAATGAGTTAACACTTTTAAATCAGGTGGCAGTATGTGTGTACTGTATGTGTGGGTGTCTCATGGGACAGGGAGGTGTGGTCCTCAGCGCTGCTCTCCACAGACGTCCCACCCCGATCGAGATGCTAGGATAATGATACGTCTGTGAGTCTGTCTGTCTCTCCGTCTGTCATTCCTCTGTCTACTCCCTCATGAGAGAGGATGGTGTGTGTGTGTATGTGTGTGCACATGCATGTATATGTGCTTATAAGGTTGATTTGTTTGTATCTTTATGCATGCGTGCGTTCATGCGTGTGTGTGTGTGTGTGTGTGTGTGTGTGTGTGTGTGAGTGAGTGAGTGAGTGAGTGAGTGAGTGAGTGAGTGAGTGAGTGAGTGAGTGAGTGAGTGAGTGAGTGAGTGAGTGAGTGAGTGAGTGAGTGAGCGAGCGAGCGAGCGAGCAAACGAGTGTATAGTACATTTGTATTCCTATTGGAGAGGTTTTGTGTTTGATGTGTGTGATGCATGTGCGTGTGTGTGTGTGTGTGTGTGTGTGTGTGTGTGTGTGTGTGTGTGTGTGTGTGTGTGTGTGTGTGTGTGTGTGTGTGTGTGTGTGTGTGTGTGTGTGTGTGTGTGTGTGTGTGTGTGTGTGTGTGTGTGTGTGTGTGTGTGTGTGTGTGTGTCTGACAGGGGTCCCCACGGATTCTAGATGAGCTGATGAGTGTCTCTGGTCAGTGTGGAGACCCTATAATTGTCACCTCACTCGAGTACTGGGGAGATGGAGAAATATGGACTGAGTAACCATGGAGAACAGCCACAATCAAAGAAAGAGGAGAGGAAGAAAGATACACAGGGGGAGGAAGGGACAGAAAACAGGATTAATGGATGACCGAAACAGAGAAATGATGGGGTGGATTTCTGAAACTGTGGAAAAAGAGGAACAGAGAGCAACGCACATATAGTGGTGCTAGTGTCAATTGTGCTGTGTGTGTACTTATGTCTGTATGTGTGTATGTCTGTGTAGAGAGAGAGAGAGAGAGAGACTGACACTCATTGCTTGTGATCATAGTCATTACATGATTAGTGCCGTCAATGATGACTCAATGACTCAGTCGGACTGCCATTGACAGAGTGTCTGAGTCACTAGTGGACACTGATATACCCATTCGTCACTCTACACCGATGACCAGACCGACAATTAGGCTGTGCACGTGAAACTTAAGACCCATCCTCCATGCTTCACCAGAACGTGAATCTAATCAGATATCAAACTAGTATTCTTAACTAGAAGAGTACGCTCAGTGGAGTGCACATCTACACCAATTGGCACAATATATCTTTGTAATTTCTATGATGATGATCTGTTAGATTGTGACTGTATTCTCAAGGTGTTTCTCTGGTTCTGTAGATCAGGGGTTCCCAAACTTTTCAGGCCGCGACCCCCAAATAACGGTATCAGAGAGCCGCGACCCCCACTATTATAGGAGGTAAAAAAAAAATATATATATATATATATATATATATTTTTTTTTAATGGAATGTATGGTTGAAACTTGCAAACGTTCAAACGCACACACACTAATAAGCATTGGAGGCTTTTAATTGTATTGGCTTACTTTGGCTACCTATGCATGATACAACCTGGAGTAAAATGTTGTCTTGTCAGTTTGTGTGTTTGTTTATTTATGATTAAGAATCAACACAAAAGCCCTTCAACTATGGCCGGGAAATAAAATATGTATATGTAATTATGTATACATCTAATTCTCTGTTGTAACAGCAGAGTTGCATCCATAGCAGCAGAGACAACAGAACAAACACCACTGCCTTTATTATTGACTGTACTGTCCCTCATTAGCTTCTATTAATCTGTTTACCCTTCACAATGCCCCGACACCACCGCCCCGGAAACACCCCAGCTTTTGCCATAACCAAAGTGACACTGTTAGTTCTCCAGGCGAGGTTGGGAGCATGTGAGGTCAGGCCGATGATGGCACTAGCTGTTGACCGGCAAGATGTGGGGGTCTGTGGGCGGCAGGTGCCTGGGAGGGGGGGGGAGAGAGAGAGAGAGAGAGAGAGAGAGAGCGAGAGAGAGAGAGAAAGAGAGAGAGAGAGAGAGAGAGAGAGAGAGAGAGAGAGAGAGAGAGCGAGAGAGAGAGAGAGAAGTGAAGGGAGCGTGCTGGGAGGGGTGAGACATTCATTAGGAGAGCCAAGCTGACGCTGCCACCCTCGCCCGCTTCTAAGGAGCCTGCCCAGATGCACGCTACGACTCAGCCTCAGCTGCTACCAGCCTGCCTGCCTGCCTGCCCGGGCTCTCCACTCAGACACAGCTCCAGCACTCAAATGAGTAGATAGAGGAAAGGCAGGGCTGGCCATGTGTGTGTGTGTCTGCATTTGTGTGTGTGCAAGCATGCGGGTGAGTGTGTTTCCAGTAAGTGTGTGTGTGTGTGTGTGTGTGTGTGTGTGTGTGTGTGTGTGTGTGTGTGTGTGTGTGTGTGTGTGTGTGTGTGTGTGTGTGTGTGTGTGTGTGTGTGTGTGTGTGTGTGTGTGTGTGTGTGTGTGTGTGTGTGTGTGTGTGTGTGTGTGTGTGTGCGCGTGTGTGTGTGTGTGTGTGTGTGTGTGTGTGTGTGTGTGTGTGTGTGTGTGTGTGTGTGTGTGTGTGTGTGTGTGTGTGTGTGTGTGTGTGTGGTGCCGTGGTATGCCTTCACATACATTTTGTTTCATTTTCATATGCTGTTACACACACAGATAGAGAGGTAGAGGACAAGAGAGGGACAAAAAGAGAGCGATATACAGAACTAGAGAAAGACAGGAAGGCAGGCAGACAGACAGACAGACACAGACAGACAGACAGACAGACAGACAGACAGACAGACAGACAGACAGACAGACAGACAGACAGACAGACAGACATACAGACAGACAGACAGACAGACAGACAGACAGACAGACAGACAGACAGACAGACAGACAGACAGACAGACAGAGAGAGAGAGGCAGAGAGAAATACACAGAGAGCGATACAGAGACAGATATGAAGACAGGGAGGGAGAGAGAGAGACAGATAAAGACACAGGGAGAGAGAGGCAGAGAGAGAAAGAGAGAGAGGCCGAGATAAATACAAAGAAAGATACAGAGACAGGGGGGCAGAGAGCAATACAGCGTGAGAGGCAGATAGGTACAGACAAAGAGTGACAGAGAGAGAGAGATACAGAGTGTGATTGAGAAACAGGGAGAGAGATAAAGTGAGTGAGATAAAGTGAGAGAGAAAGAGAGACGGAGACAGAGAAAGATAAAACAAGAGAGAGAGAGAGAGAGAGAGAGAGAGAGAGAGAGAGAGAGAGAGAGAGAGAGAGAGAGAGACCGAGACAGAGACAGAGACAGAGACAGAGACAGAGACAGAGAGAGATAAGGGGAGCGATATAATAAAATGCAGGTAGATGTTCATGGTTCAGCATTGGAGGGCAGCTCATGACAAATGAGGCAGGCGTGTTCCCTCACTCAGCCCAGGCGTGTTCCCTCACTCAGCCCAGGCGTGTTCCCTCACTCAGCCCAGGCGTGTTCCCTCACTCAGCCCAGGCGTGTTCCCTCACTCAGCCCAGGCGTGTTCCCTCACTCAGCCCAGGCGTGTTCCCTCACTCAGCCCAGGCGTGTTCCCTCACTCAGCCCAGCGCGCCTGTGAAAGCAGAACCCGCTTTATTAGGCCTCATGTGATGAGAGAGGCCAGGAGTCAATTACTGTGTACTTATTCTTCCTCTGCCTGAACGATGACTTGTTAACGCTTCCTAATAACGGGCATGCAGCGAAGAAGATGCTTGCAACGACTGTACTGGGGGGGGGGGGGGGGGGGGGGGGGGGGGAAATATTTTCCATCTCCTTTGTGATGTTTCGCTGATGCTTGATAAAGACTGAATAAAGAGGTGGCGAACAAGAGGAATGTTTGGTACATTATGTTGCACTGACACAACAGGACTTTTGTCATTTAACATGGTGATGATAGATAGATAGATAGATAGATAGATAGATAGATAGATAGATAGATAGATAGATAGATAGATAGATAGATAGATAGATAGATAGATAGATAGATAGATAGATAGATAGATAGATAGATAGATAGATAGATAGATAGATAGATAGATAGATAGATAGATAGATAGATAGATAGATAGATAGATAGATAGATAGATAGATAGATAGATAGATAGATAGATAGATAGATAGATAGATAGATAGATAGATAGATAGATAGATAGATAGATAGATAGATAGATAGATAGATAGATAGATAGATAGATAGATAGATAGATAGATAGATAGATAGATAGATAGATAGATAGATAGATAGATAGATAGATAGATAGATAGATAGATAGATAGATAGATAGATAGATAGATAGATAGATAGATAGATAGATAGATAGATAGATAGATAGATAGATAGATAGATAGATAGATAGATAGATAGATAGATAGATAGGTAGGTAGGTAGGTAGGTAGGTAGGTAGGTAGGTAGGTAGGTAGGTAGGTAGGTAGGTAGGTAGGTAGGTAGGTAGGTAGGTAGGTAGGTAGGTAGGTAGGTAGGTAGGTAGGTAGGTAGGTAGGTAGGTAGGTAGGTAGGTAGGTAGGTAGGTAGGTAGGTAGGTAGGTAGGTAGGTAGGTAGGTAGGTAGGTAGGTAGGTAGGTAGGTAGGTAGGTAGGTAGGTAGGTAGGTAGGTAGGTAGGTAGGTAGGTAGGTAGGTAGGTAGGTAGGTAGGTAGGTAGGTAGGTAGGTAGGTAGGTAGGTAGGTAGGTAGGTAGGTAGGTAGGTAGTAGGTAGATAGATAGATAGATAGATAGATAGATAGATATAGATAGATAGATAGATAGATAGATAGATAGATAGATAGATAGATAGATAGATAGATAGATAGATAGATAGATAGATAGATAGATAGATAGATAGATAGATAGATAGATAGATAGATAGATAGATCGATAGATAGATAGATAGATAGATAGATAGATACTTTATTATGATGATGCTTTATTATGATGATTCGATTGGATGGCTGTGAAAGATCAGAGAGGAATGAAGAGTTTTAGATGCATTTTAGCACTGAAGTGATTTCTAAAAACAATATCTGAACTACACACTGCAAAGGATATAATGTATTCCTCAGCAGTAGACTTTAATTCCCTCCAAATGAGGTTGATCTCCTCCAATTCAGGTTATGAGAACCCCTGGCTTTGTTCATTTATTTTAATTAACTACGAGTGAGAGGGGTGAGAGAGAAAGACACTGGAGTATTGTTAGAATAATTCCTGCTTTTTCATGTAATAGTCAGATAGTTCTTTAGCATTTGAGTAATATATAGCGCAGGAGAATGGCACAAAAAGCTTGATTGTCTACAGAATTATCATATGAACTGCAGACACTTCTAAAGATAAAGTTATGAGATTAAATGTTTGCCCTGGTGTCAACATCTTGGGCAAAATCATAAAAAAAATTTGATGAGCTAATACTTTTCAGAAAATGTGTGTGTGTGTGTGTGTGTCACTGTCAGAGGCAGTGGTAGAAGAAGTACACAGTTCCTTTACTGTTTAAAAAAAAAAGCCAAAGCGTTTTACAATTTGTTTCTCACATTTGACCCATTCACTCACACATTCACACACCGACGGCGGAGGCGAGCATGCAAGGTGCCAACCTGCTCATCGGGAGAAGTTAGGGGTTAAGTGACTTGCTCAAGGACACTTCGACACCCTGCCTGGGAGGAGCGGGAATCAAACCGGGAGCCTCCGGATTACCAGATGACTGCTCTACCCCCCGAGCCACTGGGCGACCACCAAGTGAAGAATAAGTCTGGCATTGCAGTCAAGTTATTGATTATTAGGTTGAAAATATTATATAATAATATAACAAGCCTAATGCTGTTAGGGATTGGTGTTGTAGTGTAGGACCCAATCGCAGGTAGGACAAGGAGGGAGCAGGCAGCACGAGACGGAGGAAATAGAGCTTTACTTAAACATAAACTAAATGCAATAAACAAAAGGTACTTTCCAAAAACAAGAACAAAAACCTCAGCAAAGATGGAAGAGAACAAGGCACATAAAACGAACACGGGTAGAAACACGTACTGACACGAGGAGACTAGGAACGCATAGCATATGAATGAATACGACAGAAAACAGAATACAGAATAATGAACCGACACAGGGAAGGGGACAGGACTAATATACAAAGGTTGATTAACACAAGACTAGGGCTGTCTTAAATACTTCGAAGCTTCATTCGACGGGCATGGGATTCGAATGGGAAAATAACATTTGAATATATCAAATTAAAAATTAAAAAATATATATAGATTTTTTTTTTCAAAATCAACTCTGCCTCTCTTTGTTAACTACAACAAACAATGCTGTTTGTTATTTAAGATGAGGTCGGACTTGGCACTGACAGATTTGTGTTCATTGTGCTTTTATAAAGCCTCAAATGACGGCTTACAATATTTCATGAAAGCAAAGTGTTTCGTTTGTCGAAGATTTAAAAAGATTTAAACTTTACAGCACTGACAAAGTTGAACAAAGTGATGTACAAGTCCCACAACATAAAACATATATAATAATAATAATAATAATAATAATAATAATAATAATAATAATAATAATAATAATAATAATAATAATAATAATAATAATAATAATAATAATAATAATAATAATAATAATAATAATAATAATAATAATAATAATAATAATAATAATAATAATAATAATAATAATAATAATAATAATAATAATAATAATAATAATAATAATAATAATAATAATAATAATAATAATAATAATAATAATAATAATAATAATAATAATAATAATAATAATAATAATAATAATTTAATAAATATATTTTTTTTTTATCTCGAAGCTTCGATTTAAAATCAAATCTCGGCCCCGAAGCTTCGAATGCCAAATTTTCTTTCGAAGGTCAGCCCTACACAAGACACATGAGGACTGATTAACAACGAGAGACACCTGGGATGGGAACAGAACGACAAGACTAGGAGTGACACTACAAGACAAGACTGAACACTAGAAACATCACATCACAAGGAAACTAACACTACAGGAACATAACACTAACAGGGGTACATGCAGGGCAAGAGACACACTGGGAGACACAGTAACAGGGGAAGAACACAGAGGAACATGGAAACATTAAAGAACCACCAGTGCACCAGGAGGGTATGCACTGGTGAGGGTAGTCCAAGGGGAGGTGAAGGGAATTGTCCAGCAGGTGGAGGGAGAGGACCATGAATGAGTGGGGGGATAAGTCCAGGAATGCGAGGGGGAACGAGGGAAGGACCAGGCGGAACGTAACAGTACCCCCCCCCCCTCAAAGGATGGCTCCCAGACGGCCCATAAGACCGCCCGGGAATGGGCAAGGAGGGGGGTCGGGTCCAGGGTGGGTGGGCGGGAACTTAAGCAATCCCCCCAGGGGGGACCAGGGAAAATCCAGGGAAAGAGGCCAGGGTGAAGAGGACTAGGGCGAGGGGCCTTGGAACAGGGGGGTGGTGACACAAACCCGGGAGGGGCACAGGAGTAGGGGGGCTGGGGAAAGGGACCAGAGAGGGGGCTGGAGTCGGGGACAGAGGGCCGACGAGGGGGAAGAAAACCAGATATAGAACCCCGGGCAGGGGTCTCCCCGGAAGCAGGACCAGGCATAGAACCCCGGGCAGGGGTCACCCCGGAAGCAGGACCAGGCATAGAACCCCAGGCAGGGGTCTCCCCGAAAGCAGGACCAGGCGTAGAACCCCAGGCAGGGGTCTCCCCGGAAGCAGGACCAAGTGTAGAACCCCAGGCAGGGGTCTCCCCGGAAGTAGGACCAGGTGTAGGAGCGGGACCAGGGACCTCCTCGGGAGTAGGAGCGGGACCAGGAGTAGGAGCGGGACCAGGGACCTCCTCGGGAGTAGGAGCGGGACCAGGAGTAGGAGCGGGACCAGGGACCTCCTCAGTAGTAGGAGCGGGACCAGGAGTAGGAGTAGGACCAGGGACCTCCTCGGTAGTAGGAGCGGGACCAGGAGTAGGAGCGGGACCAGGGACCTCCTCGGGAGTAGGAGACACCGACCAGGGCAGTGAAGAGGACCTGTGGCGTCGGGAACCCCGTCTCCCCCTGGGGGCTCCATGGCGCGCCAGGCGACTTCCCTCCCATCGCTACGCCTGGACTCCAGGGGAAGCTCTCTGCTGCTCCATGCCAGGAGCAGTAGCTGGGTTGGCACCCATGGCCCTGCTAGCCAAAGCAGCGACTCTAGTAGCATAGACCCTCCTAGCTGAAGGGGCAGTACTAGCGGTAGAGGCTATGCTAGCTGGAGAAGCTGAGCTAGCTGTAGGGGCTATGCTAGCAGTTGGGGCCAAGGAACCCACACAAAGAGCTGTCCTAGCCACTGGGATTAAGCTAGCTGAAGGAGCAGTCCTAGCAGTAGGGAACGAGCTAGCTGAAGGGGCAGTCCTACATGTGGGGAACAAGCTAGCTGAAGGGGCAGTACTAGCGGTAGAGGCTATGCTAGCTGGAGAAGCTGAGCTAGCTGTAGGGGCTATGCTAGCAGTTGGGGCCAAGGAACCCACACAAAGAGCTGTCCTAGCCACTGGGATTAAGCTAGCTGAAGGAGCAGTCCTAGCAGTAGGGAACGAGCTAGCTGAAGGGGCAGTCCTACATGTGGGGAACAAGCTAGCTGAAGGGGCAGTCCTAGCTGTGGGAACCATAGTACTAGCCGACGGAGCGGCTCCAGGAAATGAGAATAAGCTAGCTGAAGGGGCAGTCCTAGCTGTGGGGAACAAGCTAGCTGAAGGGGCAGTCCTAGCTGTAGGGAACAAGCTAGCTGAAGGGGCAGTCCTAGCTGTGGAGAACAAGCTAGCTGAAGGGGCAGTCCTAGCTGTGGGAACCATAGTACTAGCCGACAGAGCGGCTCCATGAAAAGAGGCTATGCAAGCTGAAGGGGCAGTCCTAGCAGTGGGGACCATACTAGCTGAAGGGGTAGTCCTAGCAGGGGGGGTTCCACTAGCAGCAGAAGCTAAGCTAGTATGATAGTATGATAAATACATATTCATAGCATCACATTAGTATTTAGATAAGCCACAGAAAAAATCACGTTATAAAAATAAGCAGTTTCTAAGAAAAAACGATTTGTTATGTGCATTTTTGAAGCATTTATCATTATGGGCACGGCCATTTTGTTGCTGACGTCATGGGGCTTGTTTGGTGTATACACTGCTGGTTAGCTGCCTATAGTGAATGGGTCAGTCAGTAAATAAAATGTTGCCTACAAAACAACGGGACCGCGGTGGTTCTGTTTGTATTGCTCCTGGCTGTTCAAACTAATTTTACCATGTGAGAGAGAGGAAAGTTGTTTAATTTCCACAAACTACCAGTGAAAAAAACAGTGTTGTTGGCACGTTGGCTCAGGTTGGCTGCACTCAGGCGGCGCGACCAGCCTGTTGGACAGGGAAGGAGGATCTGCAGCGAACACTTCATTGCCTCGGATTATGTTGTTGGGGTGGGATGTTTGTCCAGAAGACCACTAATCAGCTGAAGCCGGACGCGGTTCCCTTAGTCTTCGACAGACAGACCGGCCCAGGCAGTTCAGCGTCGCGGAGCATTCAGCCTGCTGGCTACCTAGATCCACTTCAACCAGCGTCGCGGAGCATTCAGCCTGCTGGCTACACAGCTTGTCGGTGTGCTAATAGCCTCGGCAAGCTAACGGTAGCTGGCTACACAGCTTGTCGGTGTGCTAATAGCCTCTGCAAGCTAACGGTAGCTGGCTACACAGCTTGTCGGTGTGCTGGAGCCTCGGCAAGCTAACGGTAGCTGGCTACACAGCTTGTCGGTGTGCTGGAGCCTCGGCAAGCTAACGGTAGCTGGCTCCAGGCTATTAGCACATCGACAAGCTGCTGGAGCTCCCGACGCTCGGCTGGTTGAAGTGGATCTAGGTAGCCAGCAGGCTGAATGCTCCGCGACGCTGAACTGCCTGGGCCGGTCTGTCTGTCGAAGACTGAGGGAACCGCGTCCGGCTTCAGCTGCAGATCCTCCTTCCCTGTCCAACAGGCTGGTCGCGCCGCCTGAGTGCAGCCAGCCTGAGCCAACGTGCCAACAACACTGTTTTTTTCACTGGTAGTTTGTGGAAATGAACCAACTTTCCTCTCTCTCACATGGTAAAATTAGTTTGAACAGCCAGGAGCAATACAAACAGAACCACCGCGGTCCCGTTGTTTTGTAGGCAACATTTTATTTACTGACTGACCCATTCACTATAGGCAGCTAACCAGCAGTGTATACACCAAACAAGCCCCATGACGTCAGCCATGACGTCAGCACCAAAATGGCGGCGCCCATGTTGAAAACAGGGATATTATATTTGATTTTTCAGACAAATAAGATAGATTTCACATTTGATTATAGAACCCTGTCTTACACAAGGTACACAACAAACAAACTAGGATCACATTGTTCACTGCTTCATCTCCACTTTAACACTTTGATTACCAGCCATGTGGTGCGCCTTACCCCCGTTAAATGCCACCACCCACTTCAATGATAGCGTTGTGAACTCATAATAATAAGATTAGATAAATTCATTGATAAACATAATTTACTCACCGATAGCCAGTATGGATTCAGAACACACCGGTCAACAGCACTAGCATTAATAGAACTCATTGAAAAAATCACAAATTCCATAGATAAACATGTAGCTGGAGTATTCATTGATCAAAAAAAAGCATTTGATACTATTAATCATGATATATTAATCAGGAAATTGGAAAGATATGGGATCAGGGGGGTAGTATTGGACTGGGTGAGAAGCTATCTAAATAAAAGACAACAATTTGTGACAATGAGAGATTATAAATCTGAATGTTTGGACATTGCTTGTGGTGTCCCCCAGGGGTCAGTGTTGGGTCCAAAACTGTTCATCTTGTACATTAACGAGATATGTAAAGTACACAATATATTTAAATGTATTTTATTTGCGGATGACACTAATCTTTTTTCTGGTGAGAATATCCAGCAGCTTTTAGAGGTCATCACATCTGAAATGAAGAAATTAAAAAAATGGTTTGATAGAAACAAATTATCATTGAACTCTGAGCAAAACTAAAATTATGTTATTTGGAAACTGTAGATTAAATACTCAAGTACAAGTTAAAATAAATTATGTGATTATTGAAAGAGTTTATGAAAATAAATTCCTAGGTGTAATAATAGACCATAAAATCTGTTGGAAACCTCACATAAAACATGTCCAATCTAAACTGTCAAGAAGCATTTCAGTCATGAGTAAAGTAAAGCACATTCTGGATAGAAAATCACTCTACATTCTCTACTGTTCACTAGTTTTACCATATTTAAATTACTGTGCTGAAGTCTGGGGAAACAATTATAAGTCTACACTACAACCACTTTTTATACTCCAAAAAAGGGCCATAAGGATAGTTCACATTGCAGGTTATCGTGATCACACGAACATATTATTTTTAAAGTCAAAAACATTAAAGTTAAATGATCTTGTGGAATTTAAAACGGCACAATTAATGTATAAAGCAAAAGGTCATGTACTTCCAGGAAACATTCAAGAACTGTTCTTTGATAGGGAGGGGGGTTATAATCTGAGGGGAGAACTCAATTTAAAAGTGCTTAATGTACGCACTACCATGAGAAGACACTGCATCTCAATATGTGGAGTGAAACTGTGGAACAGTCTAAATGTGGTGCTAAAGCAATGTCCAAACATGAGACAATTCAAACTGATGTATAAGGAAATTATGTTCACGAGGTACAGGGATGAGGAAGGGACTTGATATTCACCGGTGTTTACATTTTTATTTTATTTCTTTCATGTTTTACATAGTTATTATTATAATTTGTTTGCATATATATATTAGAGCTGGGCATAGATCATTTTTTTTAATCTAGATTAATCTACCTGCAATCCTGGAATTGATCTAGATTAATCTAGATTAAAATGTCTCAAACATTTTTTAAATCTGCCGAAGGCATTCAAAATATGTGTGTTCTACCCAAATAATGACCAGAGGAGGAGATTTATCCTCTCCTCTTCATCTGAGGAGTCACTAGCTGTTCTATCTCCTTGTTCAACAGCATGAACATGTCTCTTCTTTTTGTCATTTCCAGTGTTTCTTTTAAAACCAGATTTATCGTAATTTTCTGTGCCCTTCCTTTGATGCCATTAACATTGTTACACTGATATTGACAGCTCTCTCCAGTGTCAAATCACTCTCTGTCAGTAGTTTCTTCTGTGCACCTTCATTTCTTAATCCACACACAAACCTGTCTCTCAATGTGTCTTTTAGTGAATCTCTGAATTCACAATGCTGCTGACTGGTTGCTCACACACAGACTGCTGCAGAAGCAGGTTTCTCAACAAATTCAGTGCAAGCTCAGTTCCATGAATGAATGAATGAAAACTTTATTTAACAGATTGCAGAATGGGTACAATACAGTACGGCTCAATACACACAATTGTTAAGGGAATGTAGACCAGAGAAAGACGTTTGTCTTGTTTACATCAGGGTCTCCCATTTTCATTTCATATTGCTCCACATTGTCATCAAATGGTCCAATATTTCCAAAATAACAATATTTTCTGCAGACTGACTGCTCACACACTGCTTCTGCAGACTGACTGCTCACACACTGCTTCTGCAGACTGACTGCTCACACACTGCTTCTGAAGACTGACTGCTCACACACTGCTTCTGCAGACTGACTGCTCACACACTGCTTCTGAAGACTGACTGCTCACACACTGCTTCTGAAGACTGACTGCTCACACACTGCTTCTGCAGACTGACTGCTCACACACTGCTTCTGAAGACTGACTGCTCACACACTGCTTCTGCAGACTGACTGCTCACACACTGCTTCTGAAGACTGACTGCTCACACACTGCTTCTGAAGACTGACTGCTCACACACTGCTTCTGAAGACTGACTGCTCACACACTGCTTCTGAAGACTGACTGCTCACACACTGCTTCTGCAGACTGACTGCTCACACACTGCTTCTGAAGACTTTGTCCTCTTCAATTCCATTAGCTATAATGATGTAATCAAAACGCTCACTTTAACAGTTCCATTGCTCCACATTGTCATCAAACGGGCCAATATTTCCAAAAACCCAAGCCATTTCTGTTGTAAACACTCACGATAGTCCAGTCGATCCTTCCTTTAGTGTGTAAAGTGGATTTCCTCCTCTTGTAGATGTTTGCAAGTGCCGCCCGATCAACGTGAGCGAACATGCTAACTCGCTAAGCTAACATTAATAATGTAAACAAAGCTCTCAACGGACTTCTTCTTTCTTGCATTGCGCAGATTCAGACGTCCTCATCGCCGAATTGTGTTATATCCTGAGGACTTTTTAACCTCACCTGTATAACAATGATTACCGGACCACTACTTTAGTTTAACACATTATTCTGACTACAGCTCCGGTACATACGTGCAATCACTTCCGGGTACCACAGCTGTGAACTACGGCAAGTATTTAAGGACAATACAGACCCAACATTGAGAAAAAGATTAACGGCGTCAATTATATTATCGCGCGATACTAGTCTCGCGTTAACGCAGCACGTTAACGCCGTTAATGGCCCAGCTCTAATATATATAAATATTTCTTTCTTTTTTATGTTTTAAAATAGTACACTCATTTGATTAGTGGAAAAGGGGTAGGATTAAATACGTTTATACTTCTTCCTACTCCTTTTCGAACATGTAGATTGAGTTGTGTTTTGCTTTTGTTATTGTTTGTTTGTATTCATTGCATGTTCGATATAAAGATTTCAAATCAAATCAAATAATCTCTGTCTTAAATGATGTGTCTAATCTGCCCGTCGTTTATCAATGACTTGTTTGCACTTTGCAGTCAACATTGTCAAAACGGATTTTTTTTTAATCGCTTCATTTCCATTTTATAGCATTTTGAAAAGCCCTCGTTTTCAAGGAAAATATAAAGATTCCGTGATAAACGGCATTTACTGGAATATTCTGGAATACACAAAAACGTTGTAATTTTTCGTCCTATTTATGAATCGTTTTCAAATAAACGCTAGATTATCGATTGTATATGTGTACTTATGCACGCTATAGAAGCGGGCTGAAATATCGATTCTCTCATTTCCTGATCGAGCACACACAGACACTGTTACGACCCTGGCTCAAAGGCATGCAACCCAACACCAAAACCCCGTGCTCTAACTCAAAATGCTACTATATCAAGGAACTATTAGTGTAAACCAAAGGACAAGGACTGGAAGAACGTGACAGCTCTTCCTCTAAGCACAGACACTGCATGTGTGTTACCAGGGCTGGTTTTAAAGCTCCCAGCAGGTAACCAATCAGCACTAATTAGCTAATTGGCAGCCCTCAACCTGCATGCACAGTGACACAGGAGTGATCAGGCTCCTGGTACATAACACCTCCCACACCAAACTGGTTGCCCCAGAGGCAACCACCACACAACAACCCATAAACAAAAACAACAAAAACAACTGTGACCCATTAATTGTCAGGGCCACTACCACAACAGCGATAGCGGGTCGGCCCCTGTCGAACACGACCACCAACCGTGTTGTATGCTCCCTTTCAACAGGCCCCTCCACCGATACCGACCTGTCAAAAATAGACTGCAAACCAAAATCAATCTGAGAACTAATCTCACTGCGCTCAACAGAACAGAACACAGCAAAACAAAAACCATAGATCACTGATACCACCACCGCGCCCATATCCATCCCACCTGGCACTGGCAGTTCAGGATACTGCAAACCGTGAACATCCAGAGTAGGATGTACCGCCTCAGGTACAGCCCCACCGTCCCTGGAACATGGCAGTATGACAGTCACAAAAACGTCTGGAACACCATCTAAAATGGCGTCACCCAAAATAACATTGTCCTGATCAAAATCAAAATGGCTGCCACTCAACAGACCAGGTCGCGAAGGCGGCTCCTGCTCCACAGGACACAGGTAACTAGGTTGACCATCACACCTAGTGCATGGCAGAGAATCAGTGTGGACATGTGGATCAATGTCAGAATCATCAACTGACATACTGGGACCATCCCTGCCCACAAGTGAAACATTAGGGACAATAGAGCTACTGTGGGAAGGCTGGCAGCCTAAGTCAGGCTTAGTAGCCTCTCCAACTAGAACGGTGTCACATGAAACAACAGCACCTCTCATAGCATCCTTCCCATAATCATCCTCCAATTCGTTCGTGGCCTCAGCCACCATACAGGCTGGGAAGATCTTGAGACACTGCGCTGCCATATCATCTCCTGCCACATGCTTCTCCGGCACGCATGTCAACTCTGGTTTCACCACCGGGCCTAACACAAAGCCACAATCAAGAGAATCATTATGCAGAGGTACATCCACAGTGTGTTTTCCAAAATTCTCACCAGGTACACATTTTAATTCAACAAAGAATATGTCACTAAGTGTAATGTCCCAAGTCGAAGTATCAACAACATCACTTTTGTCCTTTGACATTTCCCGTGCCACAGCACACACAGGGAACACTTCTGGATGTTTCTGTGCCAGCTCATTAGGGACCTCAGAAACCACAGGAATGGGAGTTACAACCGGAGTCGCCAACACTTTGTCACCAGCCAAATCATTCCCTAGAATGAAGGACACCCCCTTTATGGGAATGTGAGAACATACCCCCACAACAACATTGCCTGATACTAAGGGAGAATTTAGCGTGACCTCATGCAAAGGTGCATCCACAAATCCACCCCCAAAGCCCCGAACAACGACACCGGAATGCAAAGAAGAGTTTTCTGAAAACGGCAAAACCCCCTCCAGAATGAGGGACTGAAAAGCACCGGTATCTCTCCAAATTGTTATAGCCTGTTTGGACTCTAGTGCATTAGTGAGGGAAACAAATCCATCCATCATAAACCTTGAGGAACCCTCGAGCTCTTTGTCCACACGTTTGATACTTCCCCCATCACCATCTAACGTTGGCATAGGCGTGCTGCATATGGTTTCTACCAGAGCCACGGTTCTGAAATTTTTCTGCTCAAGCACCGGGCACCCAGCAACGATATGACCAGGTTATTTACAGTAGAAACAGATAATCCCTTCTGGGAATGCACCAGCAGAACCACCCCGCCTAGGAGATGAAGTTAACTGACCAGCAGACACAGGTTTTGGGAAACGCCCCCCCCTGAACAGGACGCCTATCCCCGGACTCAACACGGTAGTCCTCCAAAAACACGGACTTGTGTGTCAACACAAACTCATCAGCGAAGACAGCGGCGTCGCCTATCTTCGATACCTTACGCTCATTTAGATGTGTCGAAACGGTATCAGGAACACATATTTTAAATTCCTCTAGGAGAATCAACTGTCTAAGCTGCTCCCTTGACTCTGCTTTTTGCGAGGTGCACCACCGGTCAAACAGGTTCTCCTTCTCTTTTCCGAATTCAACATACGACTGTCCCTCCGACCTGGTATAGCCTCTAAAACGCTGACGATAGGCCTCGGGGACCAACTCATAAGCCCTCAATATGGAAGCTTTAACAAGCTCATAATCAGCGCTTTGTTCAAGGGACAGGGCAGTATAGGCTTCCTGTGCCCTACCAACTAAAACACATTGTAGCAGCAGTGTCCAGGCGGTATCAGGCCACTTCAATGTGGTTGCCACCCGTTCAAAAAGGGGAAAATATTTCTCCACGTCTTTCTCAAAAAATGGAGGCACCATCCTAATATTCCTGCCTACATCAAAACCGGAACGTGACTCTGAATGCAGAGCACCCGCCTGTAAGGCAGCATGCTTAAACTCAAGCTCCTTCTGCGCACGCTCGTGCACCAGCAACATTTGTCTCTCCTCCAGCAACATTTGTCTCTCCTTAAGCTCCCGCTCCTCTTTCCTCTCTTTAAGCTCACGCTCCTCTCTCCTCTCTCTCTCCTTAAGCTCACGCTCCTCTCTCCTCTCCTCACGCTCCCGCTCTAGCTGCCTTTCCTTAAACTCCAACACCCTAATCCTCCACTCACCCTCTGCACCAGGTAATAGCGGAGACGCGTCAGACAAAGGAGGCTCCTCCACCCTCTCCTCAAGCACCTGCTCTCCAATGAGTAACACCCTTAAAGCACTTAAGGCAGTCGGCTTCAAACGTTTCTCACTTGCAGTAAGCTCTACCCTGTAGTGCACAGCAAGTTCTAGAAGTTCTTCCTTGGAAAACTTCCCCAACATATCACGAGACGGGTGATCAACAAAGTCCTTGATGGAAGCCATCGTTACTTTACCAGTCACCACAAGCTACTCACTATACTTTACAGTCACAAAGAACCACTAACGAACCACGAAGAACCACTAAAGAACCACTGAAAAACCACTAAAGACCCACCAAAGAACCACTGAAGACCCCCTAACGAACCACTGAAGAGCCACGAAGAACCACTGAAGAACCATGAAGAACCACTGAAGAACCACTGAAGAACCACTGAAGAATGCTAATGCCAATAAAAACAATAAAGGGACGCGGTGGAAATGTGTGCTCTACTAATGTTTAATTTGCAAAAAAAAAAAAGAAAAAAAAAAAAACACCCTGAAATAAATAGACGTGTCATACACGCAGGGTGTCAGGTGCTAACAGGTATGCTAACCAAACACTCAAACCAAACAAAACAAATACAACAAACAAATTCAAACAGGTGGCCCTTCTAACCTGATATGACTACTTATGCTTCTACATCTAAACTGCAGTCACAACCGGCCCACCACATGTCTACCCTAAGAAACACTAAATCAGGCCCTACCACACTACCTGTGTTTTCTGGCCCCCTAATCTACCTACCCTTAAGCTAATGCCCTGTAGACCTAACCATCTTCAACCACACCTGCTACCAGTCAAAGATCATACTTGACCATCCACCCGTCCAGTACATGATACGGTACCAGACAAGTAGATGGTGCCAATCCCTTCCCTGACTGCCCCAGGAGTATGTGGTGCACAGGAAGCTAACCAACAACCAGAAAATAATGTCCCTATCTACCTGTGGTGCCCACTAAACTATATATTTTAACAGCATAAGTAGTCACATCAAATTACAAACAAATAAGGCATACTCACCTGTTTGACGAAAACAGCTCAAGCCCCCACGTTACACAATATGTAACGAACACCACCCAAACCATAATACCATGACACCCCGTGTAACAAAAAAAAAAAACACCAAACAAATTTCTAGGGGTAAAATATCCCGGACGAGCGCCCAACTGTTACGACCCTGGCTCAAAGGCACGCAACCTATGTGCAAACTAACACCAAAACCCTGTGCTCTAACTCAAAATGCTACTATATCAAGGAACTATTAGTGTAAACCAAAGGACAAGGACTGGAAGAATGTGACAGCTCTTCCTCTAAGCACAGACACTGCATGTGTGTTACCAGGGCTGGTTTTAAAGCTCCTAGCAGGTAACCAATCAGCACTAATTAGCTAATTTGCAGCCCTCAACCTGCATGCACAGTGACACAGGAGTGATCAGGCTCCTGGTACATAACAGACACACAGACACACACGCATAGGGCAAACGCTGATATCTCTGTGAAAATAGCTCTGATTATCCTAAGACTAGTCAAATAAATTCCTTACCTCAGATGTTATCCAAAAAGATTATTCCAATTCCTGATCGCCATTCCAAATATCGATCGCGTTTATTGATTCATAATCCACGCATTTGCCGGGCCGGCGATCACAATGGATTCTTCAGTTGGCTTGACGGAAAAGTAAAATGAGGAAACTGTACCGCCCCCCCCCCCCCCCCCCCCCCCCATCAGTCTAAACAAGTAATGGAGTGCAGTTACACAGGGAGAGACGATAGGGGGCGGTATCTTCCCAATTGAGCTCAGAGAGAGTCTGCAACACTAACCTGAGGCTCGATTGATGAAATATGAATTCAAATCGCCAATAAAAAAAAATACGACAAACAAACGCTATATAGCGTTGACGGCGCTCAACGGTCGGCATGAACTAATGACAAAACGCGTGGCTGGCATTCAAAGTGTTAAGAACACGGCACACACCAGTCTGTCCGACTTACGACTGCTCTTCAGCACTCCTAAATCCTGCTCTTAATTAAGAGCGAATCCCAAAGAAGGTAAAATGTCTCATTCAGAGCCACGCCAATATGACCAAATTAGGTCTAGCGTGCCAGCACTGAAGTCAATGGGAGGACGGGGATATTTGCGAACGCGTTTTGAATACGAGTATAGTTTTGGAAATTTCTAGTAATTCCAGAGAAATCCGCGATAATAGCTCTTTAGTGGAATACACAAAACACATTGTAATTTTTCGGCTGATTTATGAATCGTTTTCAAATAAACGCTAGATTATCGATAGTATATGTGTTATTATGCACGCTAGAGAAGCGGGCTGAAAAATCGATTATCCGTGCCTTGGTCAGCGCTAACGGCACGCACACTCACACACACACACACACACACACACGCTCCGATGGCGGAGAAAGGAACATCTGATTAACCCAAGACTGGTCAAATAGAGTCCTTACCTCACATCAGATGTTCTGCAAAAAGATTAATCCAATTCCTGATCACCATTCCAAATATTGATCGCGTTTATTGATCCAACGTTATAGTCCAAAACACATAATCGACACTGCTCCCAGCCTCCCCAGTGAATCTGATGCACAGTCCCAGCCAATCCAATCCAATGATGTGCAATACCATCCGGGAGATGATAGGTGGCGGTATTTGCCTTTTGCGAGCTCAAACCCATTCCCAATGATAACGTCAGGCTCAAGGCCAGATTAAGACTTCAGAGGCCCCTGGGCCAGATTCTTGTGGAGGCCCCCCCCACACACACATGCACGTTTTTATATGTCACTTTAAAAAATATATAGAATACCGTAATTCCTCTAATAGTAACCCCGGCTTGTATTTGTTTCAACTGTAGTGGATACCAGGCTTGTATTAGGAGGAGGCATGTATAAGAGAGAGGCCTATATTTCTAATTTTCGTATCTCTTTTATTTTTTTTACTGAATGAATGAATGAATGAATGAATGAATGAATGAATGAATGAAAACTTTATTTAACAGATTGCAGAATGGATACAATACAGTACGGCTCAATACACACAATTGTTAAGGCAGGGGATGCAGACCTGAGAAAGACGTTTGTCTTGTTTACATCAGGGTCCCCCATTTTCAATTCATATAGACATTTATGACATACACAACATACATGACATTTATGGCATAGGGACATATAGGTATTTAGTACTAGTACTAGTGTGTAGTGTGGAGGCCCCTAGTCGCGTTATTTCTAAACCTAGCCGCATTTCTGGCAAGACGCTCTCTGATTGGCCGATGCCTGTTTCTACACTGGTTAAGCTTAGGCACTCTTTCGAAGTTGGTTAAGGTTAGAGTTTGTCTTAGAGCGTGACGGGCTGACGGCAAGTTCTTTCGACGGTTAAGCTTAGGCACTCTTTCGAAGTTGGTTAAGGTTAGAGTTTGTCTTAGAGCATGGCGATAGAACGCCAGGTAGTTTGCAGGCTGTTTGACGAGGAAATGGGCAAAGACACAGCTCGTCACGCGATTGGGCAAACATGTCAGTGGCCAATCAGAGAGCGTCAGTCAGTGCCAATCATTCAGTGTCACAGTATGACATCGATCTCCAAAATAAGAAAAATAAATAAATAAAATGTGGGGTGACGAGGGGCCTCCAAAAATGTTTAAAATAAAAGTTAAAAAAAAATAAACAAATATTTGGGGCCTCTAGTGACGAGGGGCCTCCAAAAGAAAAGAAAATAAAAGTAAAAAAAATAATAATAATAATTTGGGGCCTCTAGTGACGAGGGGCCTCCAAAAGGCCTCTAGTGACGAGTGGCCTCAAAAAATTTAAAATTAAAGTTAAAAAAAAAATTAAATATTTTGGGGCCTCTAGTGACGAGGGAACTCAAAAAAAAAAAAAAATTTTTTTTTTTTGCGGCCCCTCATCACTCGAGGCCCACGGGCCGCGGCCCGGTCGGCCCGGTCGGTAATCCGGCCCTGGTCAGGCTGGATGGATGAAAAATTAATGGTTATCGCTAATAAAAGAAATAATGATTAAAACCTGACTATACTCGTGATTGGCATGCAACGCATGGCGAGTTAACCCGACTATACTCGTGGTTGGCAATTAATGGGTTAAGATTTTTTTTTGTCCTAGCTCCACTTAAGTCCGTTGGTGACTGAGTATGTCGCTGAATGAGGACGTTACATGATTGGGCCGCTGGATCAGGTGACGACCAACGATGTCACTCGATTTTTTTTCAGAAAAAATTAAAATAAATAAAAACCTTCTTACTGTCTTTTTACTATTATGTACCCAACGATTGTGCTAATATACTTATACTACTACCCACCATGCTAATATGTCTATACTACTATGCACTCAACTATTTGACGAAACAATGCCAATGACCCTTAGCTGCCAGAGGTGTACCCCTCCTGGTGACAATCTGTGAGTCGCTTTGGACTTTAAATTCATCATCTTTTATGCCTAAGTTAATTTGAAATGGTCAGTGTTACCTTTGTTGCCGTTTTTATTGGTTCGGTTATGTTTCAAATTGCCAATTGACATACTTTCTAAACAAAGTCATGTGATCAGGCAGGTCAGCCTTTTATTGGACATTATTTTGAATGTACATATGTGCACAAAATCTCTATGAAGACTGTGTTATATGCTCGATGGCAATTAGAAGCCTAATAGCAGGACTTGTTGATTTGTCAAACACATGATCTATTCCTAATGTACAGGCCCGGACTGGCCATCGGGACGTTCGGGACGAATTCCGATGGGCCGGAAGTAAAGTGGGCTGGCCCAAAAAAAGAATAAAAATTATTTTTATTTATTTTTATTTATTTTATTATTTTTAGTCCACTCCGATCGGCCCACTTTGGTAGGGTAGGGCTGAAAAGTTTGATGTAAAAATGAAAATTGCCACAGAAAGATGCTTAAAAATTGCCTACTAGCTCTTGCAGTGATTTCAGTCATCTCCCAGGCTACATGGTCTGTACGGCGGGCCGGTGTGGGCCAGTGTGAGTCGGTGTGTGGGCCACTAATGTGGGCCGGTATGTGGGCCGGTGTGTGGGCCA
This sequence comes from Notolepis coatsorum, assembly GCF_963971535.1. Taxonomy (NCBI): domain Eukaryota; kingdom Metazoa; phylum Chordata; class Actinopteri; order Aulopiformes; family Paralepididae; genus Notolepis; species Notolepis coatsorum. The sequence continues at coordinate 137,727,921 of NC_140165.1, read as the reverse complement.
GTGTGTGGCCGGTGTGTGGGCCACTAATGTGGGCCAGTGTGTGGGCCGGTGTGTGGGCCGGAGTGTGGGCCGGAGTGTGGGCCAGTGTGTGGGCCGGAGTGTGGGCCAGTGTGTGGGCCAGTTAGGGTGACCAGGTGTCCCCCTTTTGGTTGTACTGTCCCACCATTTGACCAAATGTCCCGCGTCCCTCATATTGAGAGGATGTCCCTCTTTTCGAAGCCAAAAAAAACATGCGTCTAAAAGCCCCTCCCTACAGACAGGAAATGTAGCAACCCGCCTCTTGTCCACACACATTGCTCTGATTGGTTATAGTACTTTAGCGCGCTGCTTGCCTGCTTGTGACGTGACTGAGACTGAGTCGAGACGCTACCTCATATCGCAAATCTGATTGGTCAAAAAAACACAACAACATTACAAGCAAACTAGTTCAAGATGGAAAGCAGTAAAAAGAAACGGACCTGCAGTTACAACCAAGACTGGCAAACGACACATGACTGGGTGAGGCAGATGGCAGGAAATCCGCAGCAGGCTTTCTGTGTTTTGTGTCATAGTTCGTTTTCAATTGCGCATGGAGGAGAATACGACTTGAAGCGCCACAGTGGACGTGAGTCTCACTTGAAAGTGGCTCACCAAAAAGAAACATCCAGATCTATGGATACTGTTACAAAGGATCAGATTAAACCGAATATATATATTTATTGATTGATATATATTGCATAGTATTTGTATATCGTTTGATATCCCTTGTATATTCCTTGTACATATACACGGAATATCCCTTTAGCCCAGACCATAATATTTCATTCTCCTATTGGACAGCGGTCCACAGGCGCCAGAGCCATGCCTCCGGAGTCAGGTTCAAAGTCACCGTCAAGACATGTCTGTGCATGCCCGGCCTTGCCCAGGGATACGAGACAGAAATGAGCTGGTACTAGTTTGTTCACCTAAACGTATAAATACGGCGCAGGTGAATACAGAAGCACTTAGTCAGAAGTCAAGAGTTACCCAATAAGTTGAAGCCTCACCCACGATACAACGTGCGGTGAAGTATGGCCTGTTTGGCCCTAAAATAGAGCATTGAGACCGCGTGCGAATTAATAACTGAATTGTCAGAGTTTGGCGCTATACCGTCGAGTGCGACATATTTCTATTAAGTCAGTAATAGTCTATTTGTGTATAGTGTATCGTGCGGCTAAAGTTCTACAGTGACCAGCATCACCAACGCTTCCTCGTACCAGCTAGAGTGCTTATCCAGGCTGGGCTGCTTTCATGGCGCTTTCACCCGAGGAGACCTAGACGAGAACCGTGTGGACATGTACACTGGATTAATCTACCCGACGACTACATAGCCCTTTGCGGCTGGATTATATTTGTTTTGGTCCTGTGATTTATGGAGCGGAGAATCGCCGACGCCTACACGTGTTGGATTTACCCTGTGAGGAGCCAAGTCGAGTCCGCGCCTCAGATAGCCTGAGGCCGGCTAGCTTTCTTCACTGTGGAGCTACAGTCTACGGAGAACAGCTGTATTCGTCTGTGGATCAAGAGGCTATTGCACCGTCTCCTGTACTTGGAGTCTCCTTAGTCATCGTTGACCAGACTCTCTACTACCGACAGATCCTCTACCCCTGCTGGCTTACAACCGGGGGGACCCTTCCAGTATCTCCCGCTATATATTACTAGTGTACCATCGATATAATTCCCTAAGATTCAGGTTGTATAATTACCTCCTGCGTAACCAGAGAATGGACATTCATTATTGATTTGCCTACGCACATTCCTTTGCCTTATAAGCGCATCCAAAGTAAATAGATAAGTATATTATGTACCTTTTGCTGCAATAAATACTTAATTACCATTTGGTGTGGAACCGATTCATTGTGGGAAGTGTTCATTATATTTATATATCATGTACTGTATGGCCAGTAATTAAAGTACATAAAGCGGTAGTGGTTTAATGATACCATACTTATCAATACAGTCAGGGAATTGTACCCCTCAGTTAAAATTGGTCCTTCGAACCGGAGGGTAACTAGTGTAATATTAATATAGTGGTATTAATATTGACATGGCCTATGATGAACACTCCACAAAACGGTTCTCCTAAAGTAGATCGCCCGCAGCGTAGACGGCAGACACCTCAGTACTTAGAGGATTACGTTGCCAATATACTACCTAGCCTTCTACAGACGGTAAACGCGGAAAAAGTAGATAGTAAAATTATGTCCGACCCTATCGACCAGGCTACCCCGCCAATAGAGGCCCTAGTGGGTTCTAACGTAACTGACCAAGCTCACGGTAGGGACCAGGAGGGACCCGACATGACTTCACCCCCCGCCAAGACCGAAGAAGTAGTCCCCGGAGAGCTCCAGGATAAAGACAGCTCTCCAGGGATGGAACTCTACCCGCTACAAGAAGAGGAGAGCACCCCGGAGATGGATCTCCAGGACTCGCCACAGGAGAACAGATCTCCAACGAGTACTGCCAGGAGCGGATCACCTCAACCAGCGTCTTCCCCCAGCGAGGCGGACAAGATGCTGGCACAGGCATTCCTCGCCAGCCTAGCAGCCTCAACAGAGCGCGATCGACTCCAAGCACAGACGCTTAGTGAGCGCGAACATTCTTCCATGGAAAGAGAACGCCTTCAGGCGCAGCAACGGAGCGACGAAGATCGTATACGTCTAGAGACCCTGAGCCCGACCACCAGAGAGAGCCTATACCCCCCTCCGAACTCCTTCCCCGACCGGTCCACGCGAGACCCAGCTACAAGGAAGAAACGGTCTACACCGCGGAGAGGCTAAATAGACGACTACAGGATCTAGAGGACCTGCCAGAGGAAGAAGAAGAGGGAGAGGAGGAGAATCAAGCCCGACAGCAGCACAGTACTCCACAGGACCAGGAGGTCCAGTACAGCCCAGGCTCTACCCCTGCGGCTCTGCGCTACAGACCCCCGACTCAATTCACGGGTGAGCTTGACGCACGATCAGCCCCGAGGAACAGCACCTGGATACGCGGGCCATGGTACCCAGCAGGTACCAGCCCACCAAGAGGCGTAAGAGGAGACTCGCCTAGGAGGCCTCTCTTCCAACGCTCACCGATGTGCCAGCCATCCATGGCATCATACATTGGCACACCGACGTTTCCGGACTTCACCCACGAGAACAGAGCACAGTACACGGAGCTACGAATGTGCTTAGAGACAATGATGTCCGATGTAGCTGATGAACCGTACAAGTATGCTATCCTACTGAAGCACCTCAAGGTGCCCCGAGCGCACAATATAGCGCTGGCCTATGCCACCTCTACTACCCCATACACAGCGGCTCTAGCAGCACTCGACCAAAGATATGGACGCATATGGGACTACGTAATACAAGAGATAAGGCATATTGACCGCCTACCCCCAGCCACAGACAATCGCTCACTAGATGACCTGTCTATCAAGGTACAATCCCTGGTAGGGATGCTGGGGGCGCAAAGAGAAAAGGGTATGCACGAACTGTACGCGAACTCTAATGTCGAGAGGATCTTAGAGAAGCTTCTGCCCGCCCGACAAGAGCGCTTCAGGCGGCAAAGAGACCACCGTGATCCTAACGGTCCCGAGCCATCCCTCCTAGACCTAGCCGACTTCCTGGCGAGAGAAGTCAACAGCCTACGGTTGGATACGTTCATGCGGAGCACCCCAAGCTCCAGAGAGGGACCTAGGAGAGCAAACGATGGCCGAAGATTGGTGACCGTCATGCACCAATCAGAATCAGTACCGAGCAGCAAGAACCACAGTACCCCCTCGATGAAAGAGAAGTGGAAGATGGTGTGTCCGTACTGCGAAAAGGAACACTGGTTGTTACAATGTGACACATTCAAGAAGATGACCGCCGACGAGGTGAGTCAATGGATAAAGTCCAACCGACGCTGTTACCGATGTGCGCGCAGTCACATGGCAGCCGATTGCCGCTTAAATAAGAGGTGTAGTCGGTGTGACGGAGCCCACCTAGATGTCCTACACGACAGTAACAGAAGAAAGCCTGCACCCTCAAGCAGCACAAAGGCAAGTTTTATGTACATTGACCCCGCCAGCAGCGGGGGCGCCCGGGTGCTCTTAAAGGTGGTCCGCGTAACACTGAGTTACCAAGACAAGGTCATGGACACTTACGCCGTCCTTGACGACGGGTCAGAGAAGACCCTTCTCCTCGCGTCCGCTGCGGCCCAGCTGGGGCTGCGGGGGAGCGAAAACCAGATGACGATTCGGACAATAAGAAGAGATCTAAAGACGATAAAGGGCGAGAATGTCTCCTTCACTATCGCAGCAAGCGGGCAGCCAGAGAGACGGTATAGGATTACTAACGCTTTCACCAGCCAAGAAATAGGCCTGTCGCAGTACACCTACCCCATCGCCAAGCTGATGGATAAATATGTGCACCTGCGTCAACTACCTATACCGCTCATAGACGGTGCCACCCCGACCCTGCTGATAGGCTCCGACCATGCAGACCTCATCGTCCCGATAGACCGGGTCCACACAGGGCCCAGAGGCTGTCCTGCAGCAGTCGAGACCCGCCTAGGATGGACATTACAAGGCCCCCTCGCTAAGTCTCTTAACCGAACAGCAGCCACTAACTGCCTCCACTCCAGAGTGACAGAAGAAGACACCACCCTCCTACAGCATGTCGAGAGGCTATGGACACTAGAGACAATGCCCTTTAAGAACGAAAAGAAAGACATTCGTTCCAAGGAAGACATTTACGCTATAGCCCTCCTCGATCAGGGGACAAAGAGAGTCAAAGTCAACGGAGTGATGAGATACGCAACTCCACTCCTGAGGCGAGAGGGTATGCCTACCTTCCACGCCCCAAAAGAAGCGACGGAGCGGTATCTATTGAACACAGAGCGGCGCCTAGCCAGAGACCCCGCTCAAGAGACGGTGTACCGCGCTGAAATTAACAAGCTAATCACAGCGGGACACATAAAGAAAATTGACATTAAAGAGGCCGATCAGACGACCGAATCATGGTACGTGCCGCACCACAAAGTCCACCACAACGGCAAGGATCGTATTGTGTTCAACTGCAGCTACCAGACCGGATCACAAAATCTGAATAAAGAGCTCTTGCCCGGCCCAACACTCGGCCCCTCTCTACTAGGCGTGTTACTACGTTTCCGCCAAGACAAGGTGGCCATCAGCGGCGACATCAAAGGGATGTTCCTGCAGGTGAGACTAGTGGAGGAGGACAAGCCCCTGCTGCGGTTCCTATGGAGAGAGAGGATCGGGGATGAGCAACCAGCCATCTATCAATGGGAAGTCCTCCCTTTCGGAACCACATGCAGCCCATGCTGTGCTACGTTTGCACTGCAAAAACACGTCGCAGAGGACCCAGCAGCTGATGAAGAGGTCCGACAAAGTGTAGGAAATAGTTTCTACGTGGACAACTGTCTGCAAAGCGTCTCGACGCCAGAAGAAGCCGAGGCCCTTCTACTCAAGCTCCGCGCCTCCCTGATCAAAGGCGGCTTTGATCTCAGGCAGTGGGCCAGCAGCGACCCGCAAGTATTGCGCAGCCTCTCCCCCGAGGACAAGGCAGCAAGCAGCGAGACCTGGATGGCGACCATCCCAGGAGAAGCCCAAGAAATGACATTAGGACTAGTCTGGCGCTTCAAAACAGACTCGCTCCATTATAAACACACACCCCTGACCAAGGAGCAGGGAAGGTCGACTGCACTACCGACCACCAGACGGAGTGTATACAGAACACTCGCCAGACAATATGACCCGTTGGGATGTATTCTACCTTACACCACCAGGGCAAAGATGATTGTAAGAGCGTTATGGGACAAGGACCAGGGCTGGGACGACCCCATACCCGAACACCTTGCATCCACATGGAGAGAGTGGGAGACGGAACTCAGCTCACTCCCAGGTGTCAACATACGCCGCAGCTACTTCCCACCCACAGTGAGGCCGGAGACGTGCCAGATGGACCTGCACGTCTTCAGCGACGCCTCCGAAGTAGCCTACGGTTCGGTGGCCTACTTGCGTGCCCGAGAGGAGGGAGGAGAAATACATACTGCTTTCATCCTGGCTCGCTCAAGAATAGCCCCACGAAAGCAACAATCTATCCCGCGTCTAGAGCTCTGCACAGCCCTAGCAGGAGCGCAACTCGCCACGTTAATCCAACGTGAACTCACCATTCCGGTGCAAAGAACAATCTTGTGGTCAGACTCCACGACAGTACTCACATGGATCCGGTCTGATTCGTGCAGATACAAGGTCTTCGTGGGAGTCAGAGTCACAGAGATTCAAGATTTAACAGAAGTAGCAAGCTGGAGGTATGTGGACACAAAACACAACCCAGCTGACGTCATCACCCGGGGAATGTCCCTGGATGACCTCACCCGTCACAACCTATACAGTGACGGGCCAGAGTTCCTCAAGCTCCCGGAAGAAGAGTGGCCTACACCCACCCCACGGGAAGCGAGTAAAGAGGAGGCCGAAAACAAGAAATCTATGTTCTGTGGATTGAACACACTCGTCTCCACAGACCCCGACATAGACGATTGCCTCACCCTAGAGAGTGCGCAGCTAAAGACATTCCTGTGGCACCACCCAGAGGTTCAGCTCACTACTGACATTACAGCAGCTGACTACGAAGAAGCAGAACTTCTTCTACTACAACGAGCCCAGAGAGACTCGTTCCCCGATGAGCTAGACTGTCTACAGGGAGCAAAGCCCGTCCCATCAGAGAGCAGACTGCTCCACCTAGCCCCCGAGAGCGACGCCCATGGTCTCATCAGAGTGGGTGGTCGTCTGCGGAGAGCTCCAGACTTACCGGATGATGTCAAGTACCCGATAGTCTTAAACAGCCGACACAAGGTCACAGAGCTGATCATAAAGAAATACGACGAGGATGTGCATCACGCCGGGGCAGAGAGAGTCTTCAGACGTCGTTATTGGATACTGCAAGGGAGAGAAGCAGTGCGGCGCTTCCAGCGAACCTGTCTAGACTGTCGTAAGTGGCGAGCGCAGCCCAGTATACCCCGGATGGCTGACCTACCTCCCTGTCGCCTCCGACTCGGCGACAAGCCTTTTCACTCCACCGGTATGGACTGTTTCGGCCCGCTGTATATAAAGAAAGGAAGAGGAACCGAGAAGCGGTGGGATATTGTATTCAAATGCATGACCACCCGAGCGATGCATATAGAACTCCTTCCAACCATGAGCACAGACTCATTCCTTATGGCCTTCCGAAGATTCACATCGCGGAAAGGCAAACCGTCTATATTATTGTCTGATCACGGGACAAACTTCAAAGGCGGAGAAAGAGAGCTGAGAGAGAGCTTCCAAGCTATGGGCCCAGAACTTAAGACCCACCTCGCTCCATCCCAGATTGACTTCCAGTTTAATCCCCCGAACGCACCTCACTTCGGTGGAACTTGGGAACGAGAAGTACGTTCAATAAAGACAGCCCTGTACGCCGTGCTTGGGGCCCAGACCGTGGCGGAAGAAGTCCTAATGACAGTCCTCACGGAGATCGAGGGAGTATTGAACTCAAAGCCCCTCGGTTACGTCTCAAGTGATGTAGCAGATGTCGACCCAGTCACCCCCAACACACTCTTGATGGGGCGGCTGGACCCCGCGCTACCACAGACAATGTACAGGCCTGAAGAAGCGAACGGCCGAAGAATGTGGAGGTACAGTCAAGTATTGGCTGACAAGTTTTGGAACAGCTTCCTACTCCACTATCTACCGTCTCTACAGACCCGCCAGAAATGGGTGAAAGAGAGAGACAATTTGACAGAAGGGACAGTCGTCATGATTATCGACCAGTCACTACCCCGAGCTATGTGGCCGGCTGGCCGCGTAAGCAAAGTGATCACCGGTGCCGACGGAAAGGTCCGAGCAGCCGAAGTGCTCGTCCAAGGACGGATCTACACCCGACCCGTGGCGAGGCTAATAGAACTGCCAAGGCTCCCCGATACTATCGATGACGACCATGACCCCATGACTTTGTGAACTGACCGACCCCTCACAACAGACATTGAGTAGTGGACAGTGCGGTTAATCTGTCTCTACTTAGCTAATTAGGTGGGACTAATTAGGGGGCGGCTGTTACAAAGGATCAGATTAAACCGAATATATATATTTATTGATTGATATATATTGCATAGTATTTGTATATCGTTTGATATCCCTTGTATATTCCTTGTACATATACACGGAATATCCCTTTAGCCCAGACCATAATATTTCATTCTCCTATTGGACAGCGGTCCACAGGCGCCAGAGCCATGCCTCCGGAGTCAGGTTCAAAGTCACCGTCAAGACATGTCTGTGCATGCCCGGCCTTGCCCAGGGATACGAGACAGAAATGAGCTGGTACTAGTTTGTTCACCTAAACGTATAAATACGGCGCAGGTGAATACAGAAGCACTTAGTCAGAAGTCAAGAGTTACCCAATAAGTTGAAGCCTCACCCACGATACAACGTGCGGTGAAGTATGGCCTGTTTGGCCCCAAAATAGAGCATTGAGACCGCGTGCGAATTAATAACTGAATTGTCAGAGTTTGGCGCTATACCGTCGAGTGCGACATATTTCTATTAAGTCAGTAATAGTCTATTTGTGTATAGTGTATCGTGCGGCTAAAGTTCTACAGTGACCAGCATCACCAACGCTTCCTCGTACCAGCTAGAGTGCTTATCCAGGCTGGGCTGCTTTCATGGCGCTTTCACCTGAGGAGACCTAGACGAGAACCGTGTGGACATGTACACTGGATTAATCTACCCGACGACTACATAGCCCTTTGCGGCTGGATTATATTTGTTTTGGTCCTGTGATTTATGGAGCGGAGAATCGCAGACGCCTACACGTGTTGGATTTACCCTGTGAGGAGCCAAGTCGAGTCCGCGCCTCAGAGAGCCTGAGGCCGGCTAGCTTTCTTCACTGTGGAGCTACAGTCTACGGAGAACAGCTGTATTCGTCTGTGGATCAAGAGGCTATTGCACCGTCTCCTGTACTTGGAGTCTCCTTAGTCATCGTTGACCAGACTCTCTACTACCGACAGATCCTCTACCCCTGCTGGCTTACAACCGGGGGGACCCTTCCAGTATCTCCCGCTATATATTACTAGTGTACCATCGATATAATTCCCTAAGATTCAGGTTGTATAATTACCTCCTGCGTAACCAGAGAATGGACATTCATTATTGATTTGCCTACGCACATTCCTTTGCCTTATAAGCGCATCCAAAGTAAATAGATAAGTATATTATGTACCTTTTGCTGCAATAAATACTTAATTACCATTTGGTGTGGAACCGATTCATTGTGGGAAGTGTTCATTATATTTATATATCATGTACTGTATGGCCAGTAATTAAAGTACATAAAGCGGTAGTGGTTTAATGATACCATACTTATCAATACAGTCAGGGAATTGTACCCCTCAGTTACAGATACGTTTCTTTTTAAACCAAACAATGATAGCCAGACGGACAAGGTCACTGCAGCTGAGATAACAAGTGTCTATTTATTTATTTATTTTGATTTAACCTTTAACCTTTGATTTAAATCTATTCAGTGAAGACCATGGCAGTTATTCTAATAAAAAAATTTACATTATCTATCTGTCCCACTTTGTCCCACCAACATCTTACTGTTGTCCCACTTTGTCCCACCAAAATCTTACTGTTGTCCCACTTTTGGACTTTTTGTATCTGGTCACCCTAGGGCCAGTGTGTGGGCTAGTGTGTGGGCCAGTGTGTGGGCCAGTGTGTGGGCCGGTGTGTGGGCCGGCAGTGGCGCGGGCAGGTTTAAATTCCATAGTACGCATGCTCGCTCACACAGAAACAGTCCATCCAGATGATGTAGCCTACACAGCGCTCTACTACAGATACACTACCCAATAGTGTGTGCGTATGTGCGTGCGGGCCGGAGCGACTCTGAACGTCTCAGGCTGAATTTGTGTCCCCTAGCATATCCGTGACATCGAATGAGAGAAACTCAATGCCATTTGGAGCATACCGCGTAGCCTAATTCTCCTAATTCTCTGACACCGTAGCCTATTCTCTGACAATATAAGCCTTCAGAGACGTTTTTTGTTGACCTTTTAATGAAGGAATACTCTCCAAATCAGATAACATGGACGATTGATTCTACTGTGCAAGCTGCCTGCCATTGCTGTTTGAATGAAGATTCGCTTCTGTCGTCAAATGTTGTGCTTAGTGAACAACGTGAGGCTGCCTGGAGATATAGCTCTAAGGTGTCAACCAAGAATGATATGCAATTCGAAATTGGCCCCTGTAAAAAAAATGGTGGAGCTGAAAAAGCTAGAATTAAAAAACTAAAATTGCTAGTAAAAGACGCAGAACAATATTTGAAAATGACAGACCTGTTTAGTAGAGGAAGGAACAAGTGACTTGCTGCGAAACATGCTGGTGATGTAGAGTAGGACAGTTTAATTGGGGGAGAGACAGAGAGAGTGACAGGCAGACAGACAGACAGACAGACAGACAGACAGACAGACAGACAGACAGACAGACAGACAGACAGACAGACAGACATACAGACAGACAGACAGACAGACAGACAGACAGACAGACAGACAGACAGACAGACAGACAGACAGACAGACAGACAGACAGACAGACAGACAGACAGACAGACAGACAGACAGACAGACACAGAGAGAGAGAGAGAAGAGAGAGAGAGAGAGAGAGAGAGAGAGAGAGAGAGAGAGAGAGAGAGAGAGAGAGAGAGAGAGAGAGAGAGAGAGAGAGAGAGAGAGAGAGAGAGAGAGAGAGAGAGAGATACCTGGAAAGCGAGAACAGGCTCTTGGAATGGGTGTCTGGGAGGAAGTGGGGGGGTCTTTCGATGTTGATTAAACGGCAAGCAACTAATGTCATGAGTGCAAAATTAAAGGACAATACATCGAATCTAACTGAAATTGTGTAGCACTGGCATTTCTATGGATCAAAACCTCAATATTATTATGGTGTAGTTAATACTTCACATATCTTTAATCCCTAGGCTAATGAGGCACTAAGATGTTAGTAAAAAAAAGAAAACGTATGCCAATGACAGGAAGTAACGGTATATATGTGTGTGTGTGTGTGTGTGTGTGTGCGTGTGTGTGTGTGTGTGTGTGCACTGTGCACGAGTGCACATCTAAGGGCGGGGTGTAGATTTGGTCTCCCTGATGTTGACTCCTTGGCCACAGCCTTGGGTTGTTTAATACTGGACGAGTGTTTCATAACGGCCGTTGTGTGGGCCAGTTTTGGGGCCGGTGCGTGGGCTGGTGCGTCTGAATGTCCCGAGCTGAATTTGTGTCCCAGTCCGCCCCTGCTAATGTACCACGGTTTGTTTTAATTAGATACCATAGGTACATTTGTGTCCTTTAAATTTAGACTTCACATATATATACCCGTTGTTAACAAGGGAGGGGGGGTGGGGGTGCAATTAGTTTTATTTAGCATCTTGATCATTTAGCTTCACCAATGTGGAACAGACCTCAGGCATATCAGTGTGCGTTATTTCATTCCACCTGAATGCTTCATTACCTAAATGAACTCATTATGTGCTTCATTGGACTAATTTACCTCTTTTGTCCAAGGTCAAGTCTGACAGAGAATTAAAGTGACCGAGCTATAGGCCTGGGAGACAAGGGGTCCGTATGGAGCACTGTCTGTCTGGGCCCCAGATGCACAACAACAGGAGCTATGGTGAGGAAGGGAGAGAGACAAAGAGCGAGAGAGTGGGGTGGGGGTGGGGGGTGTACAGGAAAAATGGCTATAACCTCAGGTATAAAGATTAGAGGGAGGGAGGGAGGGAGAGAGAGACAGATAGGGGGGGGGTAGAATGGAGAATATCAGGTAGAGTGATGGAATGATGAAGAGAGAGAGGGAGAGAAAGAGGCTTGGAAGGAGACATTGCATGCTGGTGACACGTAGTATAACGACTATTATGAGTTTTCAAATTCAACTTCATTTCAAATATTCTGTGTACTGTAAACACTAGGTACCAGTTAACTACAGATATTTTCATGTAGAACATCAGCTAGCTGTAGTAATTATCTGCTGAAGAGTTGGGCAAGAGACATCGTTCTGAGTCGAGGGGGGGGGGGGGGGGGGGGGGGGGTGTTGGCTTGAGAGATAAGGAGACCCAGGAGTCTCCAGGAGTCCATGGCCTCTAGCTAGTTAGCTGGCATTGTTGAACAAGGGAGAGGGAATGTCAAGCTAGATGAGCTTGTTCGATACAGCTTGCCACAAGAATACGAGGTTGTACTCACTCTTCATACTGATAACGGTGTTGGACATAGCCAAGCTGGACAGGAAATAATGTTGCAGGTCAACTGAATCGACCTGGACGTGATTTTTGGGGTAGTAGGTAGGGTTGCTGCGGTGATGTGGAATTTTCCATGGCTAATAAACTCATGACAACACAGGTATTACCGGTGACACTGGGACCTTTTACAAAATAACGCTCAATGTCTGTAGAGCACTTACTTTGCTATTTAACATTATGCGGCTACACTGATCTGTATAATTAATTTATGTTGGACATTAGTACTAATAAAAAAATAAACCAACGGACAATCAATTCTTTATCCGTTCATTGACAGATCAATGTAGCTGCATCTTTAGAACTACACGAATGCTCACACTGTCTCGCTTATATTTAGTGCATTGCACCAAACATAATGTTCACTCACCTTTTTAGATTATTCATAGACTGGCAAGGTTACTAACTCACTCCCTTACTCACTATTCACTCACTTGGAGTTAGTCAAGCTGTCTAGGCTGGTTTTGCAGAGTGGTAGTTGAGTTGGAGAAGGCTGGTTTGACGCTGTAAAGGCTTTCAGGACTGTTGTGACATGTAGAGACGAGACATTGTGTAGCGTGAGATCTCCTGTGGGACCCGGGTCTCCCATTCCATGTCTGCCTCCTGGTTTTATTCCCAAGGCTCCAGTCGGTGATGTCTTCATCATCAGGAGTGCTTAGAAAGGCAGCAGAAAGAGGGGAGGGCACACAGCATACCATCCAATAGCACACAAACGAACAAATCCTGCTACCCCGCCCCAATTAGTTCAAGTTCATTGTCAAGGCCTGCCTCTCATTTAGCAAGCAAGGGCCATGTCAATGTTCTCAGTCAGCCTTAGGTACAGAATGGCCTTCACACAGTCCTAGAAAACTGTAGAAACATACAGTACACAAAATAAATGTGTCAACCTGTGACAATAACTTTACAAACATGGGGAGACAGTGGCTCGGGAGGTAGAGCAGTCGTCTGGCAAACCCGGAGGTTCCCTGTTCGATTCCCGCTCCTCCCGGGAAGTGTGTCGATGTGTCCTTGAGCAAGACACTTAACCCCTAATTGCTCCGATGAGCAGTTGGCACCTTGCATTGTTGCCTCCACCGTCGGTGTGTGAATGGGTAAAATGTGAGTAACAAATTGTAAAGCGCTTTGGAGAAAAGTTAGAAACATAAATTGTGTATTTTATTTTTTTATTATTTTTTAAACAAACATATAAACAAACATGACAACACAAAGATAAGATACAAGCATAATTAACAGTGCACATCCAATGAAATCACCATTTAGTTAAATGTCTTATACAGTATATACCCCTAATACCTGTGTGGTAAATTCCCACAGACCTTTCTACAATAACTTGAGGTTATTGTAGTACAACACAATGAGATTGATTATCTGGAAGGAGGAGGAAGGGATTCATACTGATAGAATCGTTGGTCTCCTCATCTGACTTAGCAGATGAGGAATAAAACGTGGTAAACCAGACAAACCAGAACTGTATTTCAACTCAACTGATTTATTTGAGTCAGGGCCAAGGGTGAATAAAAGGTTGACTTTTACATACAAAAGATGATCAGAGAACATTAACAGAGCTGTCTGTTGTACAGAAATATCACAATCAGGTTTGCATCTCCAACCTCAATAATGTACATAAAACAGTCGGTAACATAATCTGAACATACATTGACCATGCTGCACACATTTATACATGAGTAAATCTGGTTTCAGATATTAAGGATTTACACTAAACTCTAACCAACAAAGGGTCCATGAGTACTCACATAAAAAGCTGCAGTCAGTCTCTCTGGTGGTGAAGCGGTGGAGCTCAACAGACCCCCTAGGGGTTGTGTTTGGTCCTGAGAGCTCCAGAATAACCCTATGTAGGCCCTTATATCTATCATTTCTAGCCAATAATACATATGGCTGGTCCAATCCAGCGTCTTCTTGTGGGGGTTGATCTCTTGTGGGGGGTTGGTGTTTTCTTCCTGTTGGGGCTGGTTGCCCCCACCTCCTGGGTTTCTCTGGGGGGAGGCCGGCTGCCCCCCCCCCCCTTGATCTCCTGTGTGGATCTTGACTCAATACCCAGAGGGGGCCGCTAGTGGCCCCCGTCATTGTCTTCCTGATGGGTCTGTCCCAACAGGTCCCAACTTTAACATTCCTTCTATATGGCTTATAGATGTCTAATATCATCCCAGTACAGTCAGTGCTTTCTTAGACTGATACCAGACATCATATGAGACCTTTTGATACTAAACAGTTGATTAATAGATTGTCCTGTCTTATAATGTCAGAGCCAGTATGAGGTCTCTGTTAGACCAGCTGTCCTCTGCGGTAATCTGGTCACAGTAGGTGTGACCTTTGTGGGGGGTTTATTGACTATTTCTGTAACATCAGTATCACTTAAAACAACACCCTCTACTGTTGAAAGTGGTACACATTCCTTTTTGCATTATGGGTTCTCTAATTTATTCACACATATTAATTATGAAATTCAAAGGCAATATTACCACACCTGCTATCTAATACCCTACACACATATGCTCTAGCTTGTACCCCCCCCCCCCTCCCGGACCCCCCATTGGATAATCCATCCATTATCACTCGCTCCTAACCAGACACTACCATTGTGTATGGTAGTTTGTATTGTTAATTGTGTATTACTATTTCAAACATACAACTTGCTAAATAGTTGGAGTTTATTACATAAAAAAAACGGTATAGGCTCAGTGTGCAATGCATGCCTGAGACAAGTCAACAGAGCTAAAGGACAAATCCTCTCCCATTATCTGATGGGATGACAGCTAGGGAGGAAAATACTGTGTCTCCTAACAAGCATCCTGGGACGTCCAGCTACGTCTCTACATTACCTTCCTTTGTCACTTTTGTCTCCTGCCTCCTAGTTAATAAGCAATGAAGCTGTTCATTTCTGTTTGTGTTTAGCGTACATCACAATATACTGCTGATATTACTACAGAGTTATTTTGTGTTTTGTGACGTCACATTGTCCCATGCAGGATGAGTGTGATGGATGGATAGGCCTGTACGGTATGGACAGTTGCAGTGAAAGTGTGTCGCTATGGGCAACAGCTTGGACCCCTGTTATTTCCTGTCAAAGTGTTTGCTAGTATCAAGCTGACAGGAAATCAAATGTAGAGTCTAGAATGTTTTGTTTGTCAAGTGAAACTGTTTATAGGTGACAAATGAATGAAACAAAATTATGAAAGGGGGCCTGGGTCAGGGATCTCCAGTGATGTCTGTACCACAGCAAATGCACCTACATTTAAAATAAATAAATAATACAGACTTCTATTGTATTATGAGGCTGAGAATGGAATCTTCCATTTACTGCGTGAAAGCATTGTTTGTAGTCAGTATTGCGAACAGCCCAGGCCCTCTGCTATCCTCCTCTCTTATCTGGCTCCGGTGGAGTCCTGTTCCCGGGGACCATGGGGAAGGACAAGTCCTGGCTGTCCTGGCACTTGACAGAGGAGATAAATCACTCAGCACACCGGAGGATAGCCTTCCAGCCGGCAAGCTGGGAACTTCATTATCCCGCCCCCTGCCACACATTACCATGCAGATCGGCACTGATTGGGCAGACGCCACGGAGTGCACAGCCTACTTCTGTCACCACCAGAGGAGCCTCAGATCTGTCTCAGCTTACGGAGAGAGAAGAGGAGAGGAGAAGAGAGGAGGAGATAAGAGGAGAAGAAAGGAGAGGAGGGGGAGAGGACGAGAGAAGAGCAGAGGGGAGCAAAGGAGAGGAACAGAGGAGATCAGAGGAGAGGAGGAGCAGAGTGAGGAGAGGCTGAGGGAAGGAGAGGAGAAACATGTTTGATGAGAGGTAGTTACAGGAGTTT